>NW_026068191.1:865278-886710 GCF_014885135.2 Alexandromys fortis
CAGATGCTGGAGCGTGCACCCCTCCTCAGGAATTCTGCCTACTTCATTCCTCACTGCAGATGCTGGGGCCTTGGGACTGTTTCCCCCATAACCTCACACACTTTGAGAACTGCTCTTGAACCATTTATAACTTGCTCTGAGGCTGAGTATTCCGTACCTTTTCATTCCTTCCCTCTCACATAAGTGTAACCCTTGTGACATACTGGGTAGGGCGCTCAGTTCCAAGCAGAGTTTGTGAGGCCTACAGGTCACAAGCTCCTTGCTAGATGCCAAGTGAGAGGTGGTATCATTTGCCTTCATGGCACAGTGAGCTGGAGAAAGTTCTTCCATTTGTTTCCCCAGGCTAAGCACAAAAAACGTAGTTTCTCTTCACGGACAAAGGCCTCTGTGCGTCTTTTGAAGTGGAGATCATAGAAGCATTGGAAAGCGTCTGGGTCAAGCCCTCTCCAGAACTGATTGGAGAGCACACAACCCACACTCTGGCTCTGTGACCCTTCGATGACCTTCCCTGGCTTGTGACAGCTTGTTCCAGTCTCACGGACTGTGCACATACCCCTGATGGTATCAAAGTATCCTTCTTAGTTCCTCTGCTCTTGGCAAACACTGAAACCACTCCAACTAGTGCTGTCCATTTTCAGCAAAGCCTTGAATCTCCTGAGGTCACCCCTCACTTCCTCCCTTTCTGGGACATTCCAGATGAAGGAACAGGAAAAGGTGAGGAGCATGGTTGTCACACAAAAGACCCACAAGAGGGTCTGCAGCAGTTTTCTGCGTGATCTGCTCTCGATGAATATCATGGGAAGTCTTCACCCACAGTTCCTCCCTGCATGCTCATATTTCAGGCCTCCATTGAAAAGCCAGCAACTCTGGGCAGCCTACTTTGGAACAGGTCCTGTGCCCTCTTGTTCCTGCATATTTAAAATCTTTTTTTTTTTATAGCCAGACTCTCTACAATCAAACCATAATTCTCTTGAAGGATGAAGTCATGATTTCTTTGTCTTTGTACTGCTACACTGTGGTTGATCTGTGATACATTGTATAGAGCGCCTCAGAGTGCAAAGCTGGGGAGCAGACAGACACCTGCCCGTTCAGAGGAGGATTAGGTCATGAGGCTGAAATGCCTGGGCAGCTGTTCTGGAAGGATCTGAGTGTGTTGGTAAAGACTGGCGGTGGGCGGGGAAAAACACTCTACACTGTGGCAATAGTGAAAAGTCACTCAAAAGAGCGGTCAACAGACAAATTCAGCTGCAACAGCAAGATTAACACCGATGCAATATTGTTCTGAATTTATTGTTGTTCTAATTTGTCAGTTGGCCCAACAAGGGTATATTATGGTATATTTCCCCTCTAAGTCAGGGTCAGTGTCTCTTTAACCTGGACTATTTCCATAGTCTTTCAGTAAAGAAGGTTTTGTTTGTTTGTTTAAGACTTATTTTTATTTCATGTGTCTAGGTGTTTGGGCTGCATGTCCGGCAGTGCTCACAGAAGACGGTGTTGGATCCCCTGGAACCGAGGTCCTCTGGAAGAGTGGGCAGTGCCCTTAACTGATGAGCCATCTTTGTATCCCATTGGCAAAGAAGTGTTAAAAAGGGAGATTTAGTCATTTATGGTGGGATATAACTTCAGCACTTGGGAAGCAGAGGCAGGAGGATTGCTGTGAGTTTGAGACTATCCTTAAGTTGGCTCACAAAGCAAGTTCTAGGTAAACCAGGACTACACAGCTGTCGCAAACCAAAGCATGCCAACAACCCCTCAGCCCTAAATAGGGCTTCTACATCTTCCCCTCCAGTGCCGTGGAAAGTATAAGAGCTGGAGGCCAGAAGGGACTGGGGAGTGGGAGAAGGTAACAGGGATAAACTTGGTAGTGAGCAATAAAAAAGAAATGGAAAAACAAAACACCCACCTATCTCACCAAAAGAAGCTCCCCTCCCCTTTTAAGTAGCCTTTAAAAAAAGGTTTATTGATTTTTATTTTATGTGTATGAATATTTTACCTGCATGTACCTGGTACCCACACAGGCAAGACGAGGGCATCAGATCCCCTGGGACTGGAGTTACAGATGATTCTGAGCTGCCACGTGGATGCTGGAAACCAAACGTGGGTAGCTGCTTAGCCCCCATGCCCCCTCTCCAGCCTGGGCTCTTTGTTTTATTCAGCAGTTTTAGATTCAGTGTTAAACTGAGAAGAAAGTGCCGATATAGCCTTCCTCATATCAGCACGCCCCACCAGAGTGGGACATTTATTATAATTGATAGGCTTTTGGTGCCTTTGCCATCTAAGGCAGGACTCACTCTCGGTGTCCCACGTGATTGTGGTGAGTGTGTGATGCTCTCAATCATTGTATTGTTTGCAGCCAGCTTGCGGCTTTAGAAATCCTCCCTGTTTTCCTCCTTCTCCACAAGCTGATATGTTTAATATTGCCTTAGTGTTGCCTTTCCCCAGAACGTCATAGAGCTGAAATCATACAGCACTTTGCTTTTTCAGATGGGCTTTTTTTTTTTTCACTCAGTGATGTGCATTTAAAAATTCCATGTTTTCCATAATTTGGTGGATCATTTCTTTTTGTGCTGATGTACCACAGTTAATTTCTTTTTTTTTTCCCCTGAAGCTGAGGACTGAACCCAGGGCCTTGTGCTTGCTAGCCAAGCGCTCTACCACTGAGCTAAATCCCCAATCCCTACAGTTAATTTCTTAAGAGTGTCTTGATTTCTTGCAAATGTTGATGGTTATAAATAAAGTAGCTTGTGTTGGCTAATCTTGATTGTCAACTTAATTAGATTGAGGAATACCAAAGAGATTAGTAAAAGGTGTCCATGAGGGCATTTCCAGAGACTCTTAGGCTGAGGCTCTGACCTACTGGATGGGATAGTCCCTGATGGACTCATAATCTGGTGGTGGGAAGGAGGAAGTGGAGCAGTCGTACTTGGAGAAGAAGGTTACTGAAGGTGTGCTCTTGGGTGCTATAGCTTTTCCGGACCCCCATCTGCTGTGATCTGCTTCCTGTCAATCATGAAGTCCTAGCCACCTCATCTACCTGCGCCTACTACTGTCTTTTGTTGACTGTGGGCCCAGACTGTGGGCAAAGACTGTGAAGAGAGTCTCTGAAATCGTGGACAAAATAACTCTCTCCCTTAGGGGTTGGCGTGGGCACTTTGGCCGCTTGTGCAGACTGCAGCAAACACTTCCGTGCAGGTCCTATGCAGACGTAAGCCTGTAGACATGCCTTCCACTTACCTGAGTGAACACCAAAGAGTCCACTGCTTCATGACAGAGAGACATGCTTGGTTTTGTAGGACACCTTTCTTTATTGTGTTTTTGTGGCAGGGTCTTGCTAAGAAGCTCAGACTGGCCAGGAATGTTGAGATTCTCTCTCTGGGAGAGGTGTCTATAGAAGAGTCCTCCACCCAAGAACCAGAACCAATCCACTGGATGCAAAAGCATGGCGCAGTTTATTAAATATACACAGGTGCCTGTGGATGCTGCAGCCAACTAAGTTACAATTAAGTTACTGAGCATCCCAGGCTGATGGCACATCATGTATTTATAAGGATTTAGAAGTTACATAAGAGGCTTGTCTAGCCACAGCATTTCATTGGTTCTCAAATTGGCGGGCTTTTCCCCGAAAAAAACCATAAAGCCAGATAAAACACCCTGTAGCAGGTTAATAATTTAGATAGGATGTCTTGGAGGGGGGTGGAGTAGCCCCGAAAAACCACAAAGCTAGATAGAACACTCTGCAGCAAGTTTGACAGTTTAGATAGACTGCCTTGAGGGGTGGAGAATTCCCTCTTCTTAGCCTAGTCAGTGAGTCTGCAACCCATAGATATCCAGTTTTAGCATCGGCTGAGCTGCGGGGCCCAGCTGAATTTCAGCAAAGTTTAACATAGTACATGGGCATGGGGGGGTCTTTCAAATATGGGGGTCTTTCAATGTGACATCCTTCTGCTGGGATTATAAACGCACCATTATTCCCAGCATTTTTCATACAGTAATGGTAGCTGCCATGGTTAAGGTGTGCCAATGTAACATGTGAGAACAGCATGCCCTGATCATGGGGGTGGGGGCACCATTTTCTGGAGCCTTTGAACTCCTCACTTCTAGTTCATCATATAATATTTTGTAGGTAATGTGAGCTGAGATCAGCTAACACTGGCCTGGAAGAGATGGCAGGGGCTTTCAAAGATTTTTTTTTAATCCTTTCCAGTAAAAGGCTTCATTACATGGATGATTTAATGGTAACTTCTGAGGGTCTTACATATTTGGAAAGACATCCGAAAACCATGTAGTTTTTAATTGATGATCTCACTGTTAGGGGTGGGTTAACTCCTTATGAATTGCTGGTCAGAGATGTCCCAGATGCCCCCCCCAACTCCTGCCTTGGTTGCATGCCAGAACCAGATGGTAACATCTCATTGCTGAAGAGGCCACAGGCTTTGGTTATAGGACATGGAGAAAGAAAAACTGGGACTGAGCTAGAAACTCCTCCCTGGCTGTTATTCACAGTGCCAGAGATGCTGTCTCTGCAGGCTGCCAATAGCCCCACCCCCGCTTGGCCTGGACGCTGAGTTCCACACTATCAGCCTAGCAGGTAAAAGGTGCCAACTGGTACAATACAGGCATGGACTGTTCCTAGAACGGCTAATAACTTTAGAAAAGCTTTTTATTTATTCTCTGTGACTTTTACATCATGCATCTTGATCCTATTCATCTTCCTGTCCCTTGGCATCTGCCCTCTGCCCTTGGAGGCTCCCCTGCAAAATAAAATCAAATTAAAGAAGAAAAAAAGAAAAGAAAAAGAAAAATCTCATGGTTGGAGCTGTAGTGTGACACAGTGAGTCACACTGTTTTCTTTTAGCCCATACTTAGTTTTTTGTCCCCAAGGGGAAAACATTTATCCCTGTGATAATGTCATGATAAAGGTCACGATAAAGGTCATGATAAAGGTTGTTCTACCAAGGAAGAGGAAGAAGTAGCCTTAGATATACCCATAGCATTTGCATCCTAGACTTGGGGAAGTTATACTGAGGCATGGTCCCTGGAGAGACAATGTTGGCAATTGTTTTAAACCCTGGCTTGGAATGAGTAAGCCCAGAAGAGTGAGTCTAACCCTGGGGCAGGTTGTGCTTGGTTGACCAGGGACAGCTGAGCTGGAGGAACACCTCGTCAGGTGTTCTTGAGGATTCTATTCAATTCCTGTGGACTCCCAACTAGGATTGGAATAAATTTATCCTGATGACCTAGGAAAAATAAACGACAGGGTGTTGTCCAGCACTCTGGAGGCAGAGATAGGTGAGTCTTTAAGTTCAAGGGCGGCCTGATCTACAGAGCAATTTCCAGGACAGCCAATGTTACACAAAGAAACCCTGTTTTTAAAAAAAACAAACAAACAAAAAGAAAAATGCCAGTATTTGACTGTTTTGACTGCAACACCAGCCGATATCAGATGGATGATGGTGGCTCAGCCAAGAAACAGAAGGGCTCATCTTGGTTGTATTTCTCGAGAGAAGCTGAGGCTCTTGGAGGAAGCTAGAAGACATGCAAATGAATTGTTTGCTAAGAATCCCACAGGCTATCTGCCCAGAATATAGACTCCTTCAGATCAGAAACCATTGTTCAGGGCTATAATACCTCAACAGGAACCCACAGACAGGCGATGGTGACAGAGGTCCTTCTTGTATAGTGAGACAGTATTTAAAAACCATCAGCTGTGCTACAAACCGTTGAGGTGAAAATCCTGTCTTTTGTCAACAAGCTAGCTGAGGCCTTCAGGACATTTATAATGCAGACCCTCTTTCCCTAGGGGCAAACCTTTCTGAGGCAGCAAACCCCACAGACTCAGCTTTTGAACACTGCAGTGTTCCACAGCTGCCATCTGGAGGAGGACTAAGAGCAAAGCAAAGTAGACAGAGGGGTCAACCCCGATGTCACGCACCTTCGGAACCGAGGGCCCAGAGGACTAGGCTAGCTACTGCAGCTCCTGACTTCCAAATATCCACCAGTGAAGTTTTGATTCCCTGTCATGTGGAGGGTAAGAAAACCAATCTGCTTATAGATACTGAGCCTCTGACGCAAACCTTACCTCCCTTTTCAGAAATCTTTCTGAAGGAGCAGAACAAACTCCATTTTGAGAAAGAACTCCATTTTAGACAGGAACTAACAAGGGGTGAATGCAGCCCAGCAAAGTCATAAACATTCTCAAGAAACTGTGTCTGCCCTGGGCCAAAGTGACCCACCAGGGTGTCCAGACAACAGCTGCTTGCTTCAAACGTCCTTGTAGATATCTGATTAGCTGCTGTTTTGAAATTCTTATCTGCTGACAGTCACTGTTTTGAAATTCCCCTATACCCCAGCCAATGATTTTGAAAGTGGTATGCTGTTCCTCAATCCCCAGATGCCAAGGCTTGTGCCACTCTGCTTACAGTCTCCCTCGCCCTGAAGCCGTTTCCCCCACCTGCCGCAGCGGTATCTTGGATTGCGGTTCAAGCTAGCTAGAATAAACCCCAGTGTATTTGCAACAGATACACTCTGTGGTGATTCTGTTTGGGGATTCCACTTGTTTGGGGATTCCACGTGAGGCAGGCACAACACTTTCCTCTTGATCCAGAATTAAAATGGGAGGTGACCAGTCAGCTTGAGAAGTCTTTTGTTTGTTTGTTTGTTTGCTGCCTTCCTTGCTTGCTGCCTTGGCCTGGAGCTCACTGGGTAGACTAGACTGACCTTGAACTCAGAGGTCTGCCTGCCTCTGCCACCCGGGTGCTGGGATTAAAGACGTAGCCTGGTGAGGAGCCAGTTTTTAATCAGGTGTTCTTTAGTGGCCTTGTTTGTTGTTGGGAAGGACACTTACTGAGTTGCCTGTGCACATCAATCTTAAAAAAATGCCACTTCTGCCTGTTCTCCTTGAACTCCTGTTTCCAGTACTTCCCTTTGAGGGTCTCAAACACAAGACCAGAGTGCTGTCCATCCAGTTCCTTTTATATTTAACCTTGAAATTGCTTCTGATGCTGTACCTCCTCAGTAATCTATCCCACTGACCGAGAGCCCAGACACCTCGAAGGCTATAACTGACATTCGTTGACAATTTCTTTGGTAGCAATTGCTTTTCAAAACACAAGGGCATTAGCTATGCAGCCCAAGGAGTCTGCTTGATGCTCAAGGCAAGTTGATGGGTCAACATGTCAGAAAAAATTCAAAACAGTTTAAAAACATTTAACCGATAGTCTCATCTCCAGAAGCAAGCTACACAATAGTGGCTGTCCTGGGTAATGTGTCATTGTGTCTTTTCGGAGTCTTTCTCTGTCTGGGGCCATTGGTTGGTGGAATCATGTTACTCTTGCTTGGATCTTGTTTATAAGCCTCTGGGTAGAATTTATATCTTGGAGACTATAGCAGTTTCAGAAAAAACTTTGACGCCAATATCTCAGCTAGTTCTGACAACACAGGAGATCCAGATCATCCTCAACCACCAATTGGCAGAACAGGAGGAGGGTTTTCAGGTCCTTCACATGGAAGTAGTCTTAGAAACCTGGCTGGATTTTTTGAGGCAGGGTCTCTCACTGACTGGCCTTGGAATTGCTGCAGATCAGAGGATGACTTGAACTTTTGATCCCCCTGGCTTTACCTCCCGATTCTGTGATTACAGGCACGTACCACCACGCCCAGTTCAAGTGGTGCTGGGGATTGGACCCGGGGATCTGTGTATGCTGGGTGAGCACGCTGTCAACTGAGTTACAGCTCCAGTCCAAAACCTGGGTTTTGTCAACTGCTTTGCTGCAGGAGGAACAGAAAATATTCCCTCCTTTTCCTAATTGTTCCTTGTCACGGCAGGAGACAGAATCAATCCAGCACGATTCACGCAGAGTCTGTGCTGACTGTGGTTTGTTATCGGTTTCAGTTTATGTCTAAATAGTCAGTGTTGTCCTGGGATGGTGGCACACGGGTTTAATCCCAGCACTCACTCTGTGAGTTCCAGGCCAGCCTAGTCTACACAGTGATTGTCTCAAGCAAACAAGACTGAACAGGAGTTAGTGTTAACGCTTATCCCGGAACTAGTGTATTACTTCTCTTCTGCTTTCATTTGCTATGGCCCTCGGAGAGGCAAGCACCAGGTATCACCCCAGTTGTGTTACATGCATCAAGTTCTTCTTGCTCACTGTCCTGATGATGCATTACCCAAGAGAGAAGGCTACTCACCTTCACAGCGAGTTTAGGATCACTAGGGCTTCCTGTGACCTGTCTCAAAGGAAAAACCGTTCTCTGTTTACACTTCTCAACTGAGATATTTATAAATATGACTTTTCTATTTTTGCAAAATGTTGTAGGTTTATATACATTTGTAACTTCTAAGAGTTTTCATTTTTTTTGAGACAGTTGAGGCAGAAAGCAAACTGCAGACACAATAGCCTCCTACACACCACAGCCAGCACATCTGACACAAAACTTCATCCTCTTACTTTAGTGACCATTAGCCATCAAAATCAAGAAATTCAAGAGGGAAGATGATGAAGGACACTCAGGCCCCTTCTACGTCAATCTCTAGGGAATAAACCAGGGGACACTGGGTGACGGTTATCAGGTAGGTAGTTGATGCCTCATAGCCAAGTAATACAGGGAAATTTGCAAAGCAGGAAAGTCCAGTGCCCATTTTAGATGGACTGGCTCGGTGTGGGGAGCTCTCTGCTTCCAGAAAATGGAAGCCCCAAGACTGCTGGAAGCCATAGCTTACGACAGGCTGGGAAATTTGCACTGAACTTAGAGTAATGAACATTTTACATGATAGAGAGGCAGAGAGGAGATACCAGAGTGCCATGGCAACACAGGCAGGAGTAGGAAAGATGCTGGGAGAATCCTCTCTATCCTGCACCTACTTGAGTGTAGCAGGCGTTCTTGGACCGCCAGCTCCCAAATCACGACACGGAGACTTAGTGCTAATTATGGATGTCTGACCTTAGCTTAGGCTTGTCTCTAGCTAGCTGTTTAAACTGAAGTGAGCCCACTTCTGTTACTCTAAGTGCTGCCCCAAGGCTCGTTGACCGTCCATCCTGCTCGCTTCATGTCTGGCTGCCTGTGTCCTGGTTGGCTGTACCTCCCCCAGCTCTCTGGCTCCCCTTTTATCTCTGCCTGCCAGCCCTGCCTGTCTCTTTTCTGCCAGTCTATTGGTCATTCAGCTTTTTATTAGACCAATCAGCTGCCTTAGGTAGGCAAGGTGAAATAGCAACCATCTTTACATAGTTAAACAAATGCATCACAAACAAAAACAATATACCTTTATATAATTAAACAAATATTTATTCCACAACATTGGAGTTCTTGTGAGAAACCATTTTAAAAGACCCCTGTTGAATTGGAATTATGTGTGACCTTAGTTTCTCCACAAACAGCACCTCCTGGGGAACCTGGACCAAGTGTCACAGTATCAGACACTGAAGCCTTGCCAGCAGAACTCTCAAGGCTGTAAGAAAGAGCCCTCGAGTCAAAACTATACAGCAAGCAGTCACATGAATAAGTCAACCAGAGTCTGAAGGGAACTTAAATACGAGTGACTGGAGGAACTGCACAGAGCTGGGGCCTGAGTCACAACCTGACCTGTGGTGGCAGGGCACACCTCACACAGTACCTCCATCATACAGGAGTAACACGCAACAAGGGTCTCCAGAAGCCCTGTGCAGAGTGTGATGACCATCAGTGATTTGACCTCAGCTCGGAGCCCAGTCCAGGGAGCACGCTCAGCACCCTGCTCCACCCAGCACTCTCTCTTTGTACATCCCCTGTCCTTTACTAACAAGGTCAGTAAACACACGTTCACTCAGGACGTCAAATGTTCTCAACAGTGCCTGGAGGCTTGTCAAAGGCTAGCCCTTACTAACGTGTCTTTGTGTCTTTGTCCGTTATTTCCTTGCCTTCTCACGATTTGCCCCCTTCCTTTGTCTTCTCACTTCAGGCTACCACTGAACTACAAGCACCACAGCTGAGAGGAAGAGCGGTGGAGGAAAACCTTGGGGCTGGCAGTGTAGCTCTGTGATAGGGGCTTACCTAGTATGCCCCAGACAGCAAACAGACACCCAAACAAACAAGAATAACTCCAAACCTAACACAAAAGTGACACCAAAGGAAGACCTTTCAAACAATGTTTGAGAATAATCTTAGAGGTTGTCTCTGTTCAGTTTGTCTCTGAAGACAGCGTAGCATGGGGTAGCTGAAGGGTTGCATGTGCTTGCAGAAGACAATACTCAGGTACAGAGATAACGCGTGGCTTGGAAGTCACTACAAGACCCTCTGACAAAGGCCACGTGAGCCAGTGTGGTCTATGTGGGACACCCTCTTCTGCACAGCTGAGAAACCCAGAGCCCTGCTGAGCTCTGCTTTCCTGCCTGGGGGATTAGAAATAAACACAGGAAGAAGAAAAAGACAGGGAAGGAAGGAGGGGCAGAGGGAGGGTGTGTGAGAGACATCAACCATTAGTCTTTCCACCAAACACTGTAAAATGTGTTGATGACAAGAAATTAAAAAAGAAAAAATGTTTTTAAATCTCCCTCAGCTTTAAAGACATTAACGCAAATGTTCCCCATCCTCAAACCCAGTAAAACCTTTGTTTACCCAAAGGCCCAGCTGCGTTCTCAGAACTTAAACAACAAAAGTTGCTGGCTCCTTCCTCTAGCCTTCATTTCCTCTGTGCAGATGATGCTTTGAAAACCAGCTAAAGGAGGATGATCTGCAGCTGCCTTCCTATCCTGACAGTCACCACCTGGCTTAGAATAAAAAGCCAGCACACCCCTCAGCCAGAGCACAGCTCCCCCTCAGCAAGAGCAGAGTTCTGCCCCGTCCAGAAACTCCAGAGTGGTGGTTGGTCTCTCTTATTGTGACTGAAAATCTGTTTTGTTTTGGTTTTGCCTTTGTTTTTTCAAGAAAGGGTTTGTCTGTGTAGCTTTGGAGCCTGTCCTGGAACTTGCTCTGTAGACCAAGCTGGACTTGAACTCACTTGAGTGCTGGGACTTGAGTCGTGCACCACCACTGCCCAGCTCAAACCTATATTTTAACAGGAGATGGGGGAGAGAGAGAAAGGTTTTGAGATTTGACTCAGACAGAAGAGGTAGATCACATAGCAGCAACTAAGGACTGGCCTTTTTAAAGAGGTGAGAATGACCACCAGAGAGGAAATGAGGAAATGAGCCCAACAGAGGTCCCACAGTAGACCAAGATGGAAGTTAGTGGTTGGTAAGTGGGTTGCCATGAGACCCGTCCTCCAAACTAGACAGGCTGAACTCTGCATAGACTCCCTCACATCATGGCTTCTCCCTTGATGGTGTCTTCCATTCCTTTTGCAAGAAAAGAAGCCCCGCTGAGTTCCCTGTCAACGCCCTAGTGCTGAACCCAAGGCCAGCAGGACTCGGAAGGTATGGGCCTCAAGGTTGGCCGACCATCCTCACAGCCCAGCTTCCTGATGGAGCTACCACGTGGAGGCTCTTGGAAGTAAAGTGATACAAGGGCAGAAGCTGTCTTCCCAGGCTGTTTGCTTCCCTCCCTCCCTCCCTCCCTCTTTCCTTCCCCCTTCTGTGTTTTGCCTGCATGTATGTTTTCTGTGAAAGAGAGAGAAGCATTTCTGTATCTCCCAAAGCTCTCTGAGGAGACATGATGAGTCTGAGTGAGGCAGGAGGAGTGAGGGGGACCGCACACTTGTAGGCAGGTGAGAAGCAAGGGGTGGATCCCCGTGGTCCTGACAGAAGCAGACAACCTACTTTGGCATCATGGAGGTTGTCATTCTTCTTGATTACTCCCATTTTGAAGGACTTCCCACGTCTCCTCTTGCCCCTCTCCACCCCTGCATGAGCTATGAGAAAAGGAGGTTGAGATGGCCAAGTCCTTGGCTGAGGTCAAGCAGGCACAGCCTACTTTCCAGATGGCTGCCCTGTGCGTGTGAGTCCAGCAGGTGCGGACAGCAGCCTGGTCTCCAGAACACACAGGACCTATCTCCTAGCCCCGCCTCTCAGACCGTCAGTTTCCTTCAGTCCCAAGGACAAGGCACATTCACCACGTGTTTTTTCCCACTTATATGGGTCCTAAGTTTTCCTAAATGGAGAACATATTACCCAGCATGCCCGGAGAAAATGACGTGGCTCTCTGTTTCAACCTGGTTGTTCCCAGGTCTCTCTCACTCACCGTAGGGAAATTTTCCCCATCTATGCCCACATTTCCATCCAGAGAAGGTGGCAGTGGTTCCGCCCAAAGCTGCACAGCCACCTCCAAAGATTTCCATGTGAAAGAAGCCATTGTCTGAGAAAGCAGGATAGGGGAGGTGCTGGCAGCCTGGAGCCACCTTGTCTTTCTCCTGAGAAGCAACTAAATTCAGAATGTTAGATTCACTAAGGTTGAGAATTTCATGCACTGTACAACTAGACCTCTGTGGGAACTAGAGATAAACCCAGGTTTCCTAAGGAAACAAACGCAGAGGGAGGGACATTTTAGAGCAAATGTGCTGTGTGGAGGGGCTTTCCTGGAAATAACACCCATGCAAGTAGGTTGAATTTTAGTGACAAAGACAGGGGAATTTGTACAGAAAAGGGGTTAAAAGGGCAAGCAGTGATCCTGGGCACTGCACATTAAAAAATATCAAGTTACTGCATGTGACTGGATGGATGCTGCTGACAAATAGAAAATGTAACCCAGTCTAGAAATGTCGTGATGTCTTACGAAACAACCGCAGCATGCTAAAGACAAACATTGACCTCTGAACTCAAGTGATGAAATGTCTTCCCGCTACACAGGAGGAGACTGGTGGCCAAGGCAGCCCCAGAGCTAGACAGGCCTGGCAGCAGAGCAGAAACCAGCCTTTCACAGCCCTTGGAGCCTCTAGCCTGGGACTGAAGAAAGCTGACGGTCTGAGAGGCGGGGCTAGGAGATAGGTCCTGTGTGTTCTGGAGACCAGGCTGCTGTCCGCACCTGCTGGACTCACACGCACAGGGCAGCCATCTGGAAAGTAGGCTGTGCCTGCTTGACCTCAGCCAAGGACTTGGCCATCTCAACCTCCTTTTCTCATAGCTCATGCAGGGGTGGAGAGGGGCAAGAGGAGACGTGGGAAGTCCTTCAAAATGGGAGTAATCAAGAAGAATGACAACCTCCATGATGCCAAAGTAGGTTGTCTGCTTCTGTCAGGACCACGGGGATCCACCCCTTGCTTCTCACCTGCCTACAAGTGTGCGGTCCCCCTCACTCCTCCTGCCTCACTCAGACTCATCATGTCTCCTCAGAGAGCTTTGGGAGATACAGAAATGCTTCTCTCTCTCTTTCAGAGAAAATGGTCAATCTATATTCTTTTCAGTGGATCAAGTCAGTTAGTAGGACATAAATATGCTATTGTACTCTTGGAAGTAAGAGTCAGAATGAAGATTCAGGTTGACTGGGCTGTAAACCATCTGAATTTTTGCAAAGAAAGAGTGAGAAAGGAGAGAGAGAAGGGGAGAGGAGAGGATGTAGGGAGGGTACAGCAGACATGGGAAAGGGACGAACCTCAGAAAGGAGAAGCTGAGTCCTCAAGAGAAAGCCCAGCTTTGCTGAAGCTGCTGCCTTACCCCTCACATCCCTGCAATCCCCTCCCTTACTCCTCACACCCCTGCATCCCCTCCCTTACTCCTCACACCCCTGCACCCCCTCCCTTACTCCTCACACCCCTAGATGCCCTCCCTTTCTTTCTCCTTATACAACCCTAGATGCCTTTAGACTCGTCAGTTCTTACACATAACTGGGACTCAGCTCTTGTATCTGCCCCAGATTCATTCACTGTTAGGGCAGTGAGGGATGGAGAGGAGCAGGGATTCTTAGTGCAGAGCAACTTTAAGATGGAGCCGCCTCTCACCTTCTTGTGCCATTGCTCAGGTTGTTTGGTCATCCTCATAGCGAACCGTATTGAAAAGTCTTCATCTTCCTGTGGTGACATTCTCATCACAAAACAGTGTTTGCACAGACATATTTGGACTCTAGATAATGACTGCCGTCACCCAAACAAGACGAACCAATGGTCTTCCTGAGATGCTCAAAATCAAAAGCCCCAGCCTCACTGGCCATCATGACCAGCACTAGAGATACAAATAGCTTTTTTTTTTTTAAATTTGAGACAGGTTATATGTTGTTTGTTGCCATCGCTGGTCTCAAATTCATGATGTAACTGAAGTTGGCAAGCCTTCTTCTCCTGTCTCCCAATGCTAGTCATGGGCAAACACCCCTGCCTGGACAAACTGCTCTTCCTTTAAGGTTTGTTTATTATTCACCCATTTTTATGTGTCTGGGTGTTTTACCTGCATTTATGTTTGTACACCACATGTGTGCAGGGTCTTCAAGACCACAAGAAGGTGCTGGATTTTGTGGGGCTGGCTACGGGCAGCCTAAGCTGCCATGTAGGTGTAGGGACTAGAGCCCCAGCCTGGCCCTCTTGAAGACCAGCAGTGTTACTAACTTCTGAGCACCCTTGTTTGTTTGTTTTCATCTGAGTACCACAAACAGTATTAGCAATGACAAAGCCATGGCCTTCCAACCATGTGGAATTCTGAATCATTTCTTTGTTGTGAAACATGAATCTAAGGGTTGGGTCCTTGGAGAATTCACCTCTGCATTTATTCATAATAAATCTGATCAAGTCTGTTCCAGTGACATTCAAGAGCAGTTTTTCTCTGATTTTTCTCAGACAAAATCTCCCAGGCTGAAAATCATGATGAGGATGTTTAGAATGATGTCATGGCAAAGGTGGCTTTAACCGTTAGTGACAGGATGGGTGTATTACATGAAGTATTTTGACATGTCTGCAAGCAATAAGGTAGAGTCCAGTATTACAGGTGAAATTTCTAAATGCATGGGCCTGAGAGGGAATAGCATGTTGTCTCCAAGCATTGCTGTGACTTGTTTGAGAAAAAGAAAAGGAATTGTATTTGTACAAAGGAGCTTAAGGGTTCCTGCAGGCCTTGCAGAGTTTTGTCTGGACATCTATGCATAGTAAAGACAGTATAATTTTCTTTTAGGGGCTGTAAAAGTTGTAGCTTTTTGGAAAGAGAATTCTTCAAATTTTCCTGAAATAAACATAACACACTTAAAACATATTTGTGTTTCTCTGGAAGGTGGGAGCTGCAGTGGTGTCAGAAGGTGTCCAAAGGATGAATTCTTGGCCATGTTCCTCCTGTGCAGACTATGACAAAAAGTGCTTTGTCTGTTTGCACCAGTGTTGGTTTAGGGTTGTTCTATCAAGCCCATCTGAGTTTCATGGAGACATTTACATAACACAGAGGAGGAAACAGTTTTGTTTCTCACTTGCTGCAGTAAATGTCAGATAAGCATACACACACACACACATACACAGAGAGAGAGAGAGAGAGAGAGAGAGAGAGAGAGAGAGAAAGAGAGGGGGGAGGGAGAGAGGGGGAGAGCGAGAGAGGGAGAGCGAGAGAGTTCTACTTGACAGAGAATTTGAGTATGGACCAGATCATCTTTGAGCACCGGGGACGTGAGTGAAGGGTTATGCACACACTGTCTGTGGCACAGTGTCCTGCTGGCCTGGCACAGAGGGAGAGCAAGCTACCCCTGCTAGCCATGAACCCCCGCTGGACCACACCTGGCCTAGCTCCGGAGATGACACCCTAATCCATCTTTTGTGTTACAGGTACCTTTTGTTGCCCTATGTGAATCTTGTCTGAGAGTTTCCCATGGGTACAAAGCCTATGCAAAACTTGGTTAGGGGAACCCCGAAAATCGTGGTACCTCATGAATCAGGTATTTGCACTTGACATTGTATTTTTGGGAGCTTCATTCAGGTTGTTTTGTGATATGGAAATCTACTAGTGAAAGTGTAAACATAGGGGAAAAAATGCCAAAAAGCTAAGGGAAAGTTCTTCAGTCCACCCCACTAAGGTAAGGACCCCTGTGGCTGCAAAGGCTAAATCCATTCTCCACAAGTGTCCCTGAGTCTTCATTTCACGGACCTGTGTGAACCCACACACCCGAGGAGCATTACACACAACATTCTCCTTGCTTTTCAAAATCAGGAACTAAATGTGGGTATTTTATAGTGGCTTCCGATTATCTTCAGAGATTTATCCTCTGGAGGGCACATACACACAAACAGTAAAGATCATCATTGTTAGTCACAGCAAGAGCAAACAACGGTACACTGTGAGAAGCAAACAAAGGGGTTGGACCTGAGGCAGCTCTGTGGGAAATGGGATGGGAAGATAAGAGCTGCCTTAACAGGGTTGGCCTTGTAGATTTTTCTCATCCTCAGCTGGCAGCTCTGCCTGTAAGAATTTCTCCTTCTATCCCAACACAGGGAATTTCCAGCCTGCTCTTGGGGAAGTCAGATACCTTTCTTTACCTGCTGGTTTTCAGGTGCCTTCAATCCACAGTCATGATGAGCATGACAGAGTGGTTTATTTGAGTTGGTGTGTTCAAACTCCTTCAGAAATACCCACTTGATTCAGCTTGATAGCTGAACAGTTGCCTTTGAGCACCAGGGAGGATTTTAAATGAAGGGTCACATAGACTTTGTTCATCCTTGTCTCTTCAAACCAGGGCTTGTGGGTATTTTATAGTGACTTCTGATCACCTTCAGAGATTTATCATCTGGAGTGCACAGACACACAAACAGTAAAGATCATCATTGCTAGGCCTCAGGCAGTGCATATATCCAGAAAAGAGTTCAAGCTGGACTATAGAAGGAGATAAAAGCCAACACTCTGAAGGCACTTGTGAAATAAGTTCTGTGTGCTGAAAGGAGTCACTTCCCTTGCCCCTGGCAGAAGGGCCATGTGGTTTTCCATTGACAAACACCTATGGCTGCACATCACAGCCCGTGCTCCAGCAGAGGGGCTCCCTCCACCCAGCCACTCTTCCTCCCTTTAGCACACTCTTCTCTAATATTTCTACATTCCATTTCTGAAACCTATATTTCTATGTTCTTATTCTTGGACTCTTCATTCTCCATGGCTTGCTCAGCCTGCTTTCTTATAGAACCCCGGAACCGCCAGTTCAGGGATGGTCCTTATAAAGAAAATGCCCTCCAATCGGACCTTACGGCCACGTCTTCTCAACTGAGGTTCCCTCCTTTCAGATAACTCAAGCTATCTGTACAAACCCCAACAGATTAGGACTTCCCCGAGTTTTCCTCAGCTGCCACCAAGGTGCTTGGCTTTGAGGAAGCAAAGGCAGCTTTGGGGTGAGGCTCTCGTTTCATCTGGTTCATCTGGCGACCAGCACCGTGCTGTCAGTCCGCACTGTGGTCGACATCTGGGAGCGCAAGGTGACGGATGCGGGAACAGCTGTGTCAATGTTGAACCTTTCTGGCCCAGACTGTTTGCAAAGGCTCTGGCCAGGATCAACGTTGGAAGACTTACCTGCAGCATGGGGGCTGCTCGGCCCCTTCCACTGTTGCTGCCATTGCTGAGAAGAAAGTGGAAGCAGAGAAGGAAAGAAGAAGAGGAGCCCGGTGATGGCGTGGGCTTTGGTCTTTTTAACTACGCCTCTTTTGTTAGCATGTTTAATAAAAAACTGAACCTGTTAAACAAATGATGACAAGAAAAATAATCTCCCCAGCAGTCTCACGCTGGCGAAAGAGAATGCCGGGTGGGGTCGTGTGCTAGCCAGGGGGAGCGTTGTCTCCTGGAGAAAGATAACTTGTCAGGCCACCTTGCAGGACAGTGATAGGTCAGGGATGGGAGGGGCCGCACTTTGATCCGGACTGCTTATCTGTGGATACCTCTCATCTTCCATGTGAGCCTAAAAAGTTCATGTCAGGACCCTGCAGATGGACTCGGGGTCACCGGACTCCATCTGTTCCTTTTCTCCATTCGCCACATTGACCACATTACCTTTCTCTGCTCTTTGCTATTGTTTGTCTCTTTGACTGATCTACTGAGGATGAGTGTCTGAGCCTGGCTTAGTGAGACTGCCACAACCTAGACTTTGGCCCTCACAGCTCCACCAACACCAGAACCCTTGACCTGCAGACAGCTTATTCCTTCTTTCTCCCCCACTGGAATCCTGGCTACCATCAATCTGGTTCCATTCAGTATGGTGAGGGGCTTCCCTCTCTGTGATTACTGGGATGGCTATGTGGCCTTTCAAACCTCCAGGTTGAAATTGGTGCAAACACATGCTCACAGGTTACAAGGGCTCTGTGAAGGACTGCAAAGTGTGCGTGCCATTGTCCCAGTGGCTTGCCCTGCTGCCCCTTGGGAATCAGCACCTGAGGTTCAAATGGCATTCTCTCTTTCCTTGGCAGCCTTGGGGCTTTTCCCATCCAAGCTTACGATGCCCTGTTTTTATCAGTCAGGTAAAATTGGCCAAGATTTACTTCTCCTGTTTTTCTTGGAAGCCAACCCCTTTGTAACCCATTTAAGCTCCACACCACAGGGACTGAGTGGCTGCAGAAACTAGCTTCCAATTTGCCCCGAACTTCAAACTCAAAGTTTAGGTAAGTAGCCTAGTGACTATTTCTGCTTGTCAGTTAGAACTGAGAGAGTTGAGGCCAGTCACTTTTGACTGATACCAACTCAGAAAAGCTGGACCAGGCAAAAAACCAGAGGGAATCAGGGTGAAGGCAGGGCATAGACAGGTGTAAGAACTAACTCATGGGGTGGGAAGGACAGACTACCCAGGATGGGGAAGGAAGTATGTGTCTTTAGAATACAACCCAATCCCTCAGGCCCTGGACCAAATTCTCCTGTACTATAAGGCTATCAACTACAGTACTGGGTGTCAGGGGTGACTCAGGAATACAATTTAGCTCACTACATATTCAGAAAAACCTTCTGACGAGCCATTTGAACACAGTGTACAAATGTGTTCTATTATTCAAATGTATTTTATACAAAAGAAACTCCAGTATTCAGAATACTGCCAAGAATTTAGGTGACACAGCCCACCACCTAGAGAAAAGAAAGACTTCTCTTCAATAAGTAATGAAGTAAAATAGTGTTAGTATTTGCATGATCTCTCAGAAAGGGTAATCTTCCAGGCTCACCCAAAGTGGAATTGGCCTGGGGAGGCTGAGGTGGGGGGAGTGTGCTGGGGAGGCTGAGGTGGGGGGAGNTGGGGGGGAGTGTGCTGGGGAGGCTGAGGTGGAGGCTGAGGTGGGGGGAGTGTGCTGGGGAGGCCGAGGTGGAGGCTGCAACTCTTCTGAGAGTGTGTTCTTTTCTCTCTTCCTTTTCTTGTCAGGGTCCTCAAAGCAGCAAGGCTACAATGGCTCTGCAGAAGTCCCTCATCCTGCTCCCATTGCTTGTCCTGGTGTTTGGATGGGTCCAGCCTTCGCTGGGCAAGGAAACTTCTGCCCAGAAGTTTGAGCGGCAGCACATGGACTCAACCGGCTCCTCCAGCAGTGCCACCTACTGCAACCAGATGATGAAGCGCCGGAATATGACCCAGGGATACTGCAAGCCTGTAAACACCTTTGTGCACGAACCCCAGGCAGATGTCCACGCTGTCTGCTCCCAGGAAAATGTCACCTGCAAGAACGGGAATTCTAACTGCTACAAAAGCCACTCCGCCCTGCACATCACTGACTGCCGTCTGAAGGGCAACTCCAAGTACCCTAATTGCGACTACCAAACCAATCAGCTGCAGAAGCACATCATCATAGCCTGCGAAGGGAACCCCTTTGTGCCGGTCCACTTCGATGCTTCTGTGTAGGGCTTCACCTAGGCCAAAGCAGTCAGATGTCTCCGTCTCCCCACCTCATCATGCCAGTACATGCCCCTCCCATTCTCATTCTTTCCCAGAAAGAAATAGTCCCTGTTAGGGCTTCCACATGACCAAACAGGCTTCTCTCTGCTGCGCTGTGCTCCTGCATGGAACAAAGAAAGCAAGGTAGCCCTCGCCAGAATGTGTCCCTTCAACCTGACACTTCCTTGACTTCAGAATCATGAAGCAAATAAAATTCTGTTCATTATATATTGCTCAGCCAGAGGTTTTTTTTTTTTTTTGGGCAGTTCACAATGGACTAAGGACAGCAGGTAAGCCATCCCATGGGTCCAGACCTTCCCCACTCCTGGCAGCTTTAATCATATTACCAAAACTAGAATGTTCTGCCTCTCCTACTGAGTGTTCATCCTTCTCCTACTTTTCTATATAGTAGGTCTAAAATCTGTCCCAGCACCCAGTAGCCGAGTCCATCGGCCCCATGCCAATACAGTCCTGCCGCCAAGAGAGTAAAAGAACATCACTTTTGCTTCTGCCTTTCTGTGAGCTTCCTCTAGTCATGGTTCACTCCACACTTTCTTTCTCAGTGTGAAAGGAAAGGCAGCTCTGGCTCTTGCCTTTTCACCTGCTTCCTCGGACTGATGCAGACCTGATGGGGTGAGTGGAAGACATGGGGGCTTCAGCCTCAACAACCACTCTGGGAGTCAGAGTCCAATGATGCTCTTGGGAAACAGTGAAGGTGGCACCGCTTGGCCATGTGGGAAGCAGGGTGAAGGGTATTTCTGTAGCACTGGCCACTGTCACTTCTGAAACAAAAGGGACAGTTGTTCTGCAGATCAGTCAATGGATTTAGACATATTTGTGTTTTCTTCTTTTTAACCAATGATGGTTTTGAGCTTTTTTGGTTTTTGTTTCTTGTTTGTTTGTTTTTTGAGGCAGGGTTTCTCTGTATATCCCTGCCTGTCCTGGAGCTCACTCTGTAGACCAGCCTGGTCTTGAACTCAGAGATCCACCTGCCTGTGCCTCCCCAGTGCCAGGATTGAAGACGTGTGCCACCACTGACCCCCCGGTGGCTTTGAACTCTTGATCCTCCTTCTTCTACCTTGTGCCATCTTGCCCCAGCTATTGTTGGAAGGAACTTCTTCCATGATTATCTTCCCAATTATTTTTCATTCTTGTGGGGGAGGGGCAGTTTGGGACAGGGTTTCTTTGTGAAATGGACCTGGCTGTCCTGGAACTCACTCTGTAGACCAGTCTGGCCTCAGACTCTCAGGAATCAGCCTGTCTCTGCCTCCTGAGTGCTGGGCTTAAAGGTGTGCACCCCCCCCCCCAGCTCCTTGTCTTAAAGGAGAAAAAGCAGGGCTGGATAGAGTGATGGGTGAGTGGTTGAGAGCACTTACTGCCCTCCCAGAGGCCCCCAGTTTGTTTCTCATCACCCACATGGCAGCTCACAACCACCTGTAACACCATTCCCAGGGGCTCTGGGGCTCTCTTCTGGCCTCTGAAGATATTTGCATGTATGTGGTGCACATAAACTCATGTAAACACATACACATAATTAGACATATAAGAATTAAAGAGGTAGGCTTTATCTTTCAAAACAGTTTTATGTCACATGCTAATCTAGCCACGATTGTCTTCATAACTGAACAGAGAACTTGCTCCTCTGAATGCATGGGGCATGCTCTACTAGTGTGGCGGCTGTGTAGCGCTGTGTGGAGGCTGCGTGGGGGCTGTGTGGGGGCTGCATGGGGGCTGCATGGGGGC
>NW_026068191.1:886847-898611 GCF_014885135.2 Alexandromys fortis
GGGGGCTGCATGGGGCTGTGTGGGGGCTGTGTGGGGGCTGCATGGGGCTGTGTGGGGGCTGCGTGGGGCTGCATGGTGGCTCGTGTCTCATTTCCTAGGGTTTCCTTACGAGTTGGGAAGGGCTTATTCTGAAAAGTCAAGTTTCCTTCCTTTCACACTTGCCCTGCGTCTACAATGTTAGAAAGTTTGACCTGGCTCCAACTCAGCCAACTAAAGCTCCCTGTGCTCATGGTTCCCCGTGTGTACCACAGCTTCCTAACACAAGGGGATAGGTCTGTACAGTGGAGCATGGCTGTGTGCAGGCAGACATCCAGATCAGAAGGCAACAGGAAGTGGCTGTGACACTGAGTGACCTCGTAGGCTGGCACAGCGACACACCTACTCCTGACAGTGCCACTCCCTGTGAGTTATGGGGGCCAGTTAGATTCACTCTTCCACAACACCCTTTATTGTGGGCTAAATCACGCTCTCTGAAAACTCATAGGCTGAAACCTTAGCCCACAGAACCTCAGAATATGACTGAGTTTAAATAGAGCCTTTTAAAAAGGTGACTAGGTGACCCTCTCTGAGGAGTGGATGGGGGTGGTGTGGAGGGTAGGTGGAGGGCTTGGGAGAAGGGGAGGGGTGGGAGTGGGGTTGGTACGTAAAATGAAGAGAGGTAGTTTGTTTTCTTTTAAAATAATAAAAGAAATTAAATAAAAAAGTGATTAGGTTAGAAATAGTTGATGAAGTTAGATACAGCCTGAAGGTTAGACACACAGCCAGACATCTACACATGCATGCAGGAAGGATAGATAGAAGTTGATCATTTGAAAGCCAAGGAGAGACCCCCAGAAGAATTAACCCTGCCAGCACTGTGACCTTGGATTTCCAGATTCTAGAATTGTGGAGCAATAATGTTATGATTCCCACTGCCTTGTTCTGGGAGCCCACAAGACTCTACAATGAATGCACGGTGGACAGATTCATAAAGGGAAAGCCATGAGTATACACTTATGGGGCACCCATTTTGCAGAGCTGTGGAAAGACTTGTCTTTTCGAAAAGTCACTGTCTTATCTATAAAAACCTTGTGAAGCCATGATTCTTCCCTTCCCCAAACACCTCAGCAGTGTAACTTCTGCAAGGGGCCATGGAATGACCTTGCTTCATTCCCCTACACCATGAGGCCTTAGAGCGATTACATTCCCTCTTTGTTCTAACAGTCAAATTTGCATAGAGACTATTCCACAAAACTACCTGCTAACAGAACACATAGAAATATCTATAGAAGATAGGCATGGAGAAGGAGGGTAGCCTGCCCCACCTTTGCTAACAAACAAATCTGCGCATCCCCAAAACTAGTTATCACCAAAGAGATTGGATGAGGAGAATGGGGGATTCCAGGACTCAGCGATCGTTAGCAACTTTATCTGAGGGTTTGGGAACCTATGATCCTCCAGAGGCTCCACACAGTGTTGCTGACCCTCCTTCACCCCAGAACATTAGCTCAGAAGACTGTATCTGGTAACTATTCCTCTCCCACATGAGATGGATGAATAGAAGATATATCCAGAGAATTTTTAATTTAAATGTCCATGGAAAAGAAAGTATTGGGGGGAGGGACGACTCTGCTTCATCTAACAGACTTATTTTATCTAGTTTTTTTTTAAATTGAAATTAGATTTTAAATATATATTCTGGGGCTGGAGAGATGGCTCAGAAGTTGAGAGCCCTGACTGTTCTTCCAGAGGTCCTGAGTTCAGTTCCCAGTGACCACATGGTGGCTCACAACCATCTGTAATGAGATCTGGTGCCCTCTTCTGGCATGGAGGTGTACAGGCAGGAGGAACACTGTATACATAATAAATAAATAAATCTTAAAATATATATATATATATATATATATATTCTGATCATGGTTTTCCTTCCCCTATATATTCTCTAGGGAAAAAAAACAAAACAAATTAAAACAAAAACAAACAAACCACCTCATATTATCTAAGTTGGAAAGATCACTGTTGTCAAAATAGAAAAAAAAAATCAAAATCCAAGACACCAAAAAGACAGTGACAGTCAATAGTCATGTCAACCTGGCAGGGCCTGGGCTAATCCCAGAAGGCCCTGGGCATGTTTCTAGTTTGTGTTAGGTGAGGTGAGAGGTGTCCCACTGATGGCCGGTGACATCCACAGTCTGACCAGAAAGGGGAAGGCCGATGGTGCCCAGCATTCTCCACCCTGCTTCCTGACTGCACACCCTGCCCACCCAGTGTGGTCTCCTGTACTCGCTGCCACGCCTTCCTTGCGCCATAGGCTGTGCCCTCTGGAACCCTCCTGCATTCATTGCTTCTTATTAGGTACTGGGTCACAGCCACCAGAAAAGTGACGAGCACAGTAGGCGTACCTGTCAGCCATACTTGTAACCCCAGTGTGCACAGGGGCTCCTGACAAGGCTTGGCTGTGTTCTTCCCAGAGCTGGGAAAAAAGAAGAGTGAGCAACGAGGCACCTGCAACTCCAGCACTTGCCAAGTAGATCACGAATTCAAGCCCAGTTCTATTTCCATAGTGAGTTCTAGGCTACCCTGAGGTACAAGGAGGGGTACTGGGGAACGGGATCAAATTTAATTCAGAACAAACAGAAGAAATTAGTAAAAATCAGCATCTAAATCAATGAAAGAAAATAAAGACTATTTTTTAAATGTATTTTATGATGTGCATAGGCATGTTGCCTGCATGTGTGTATTTTATGTGCATAGGCGTGCTGCCTGCATGTGTGTCTGTGCACCATGGAGGCCAGAAAGGGTGACAGAACCCTGGAGCTGGAGTTGCGGATGATGGCCGTGCTGGTGCTGGGGATTAAACCTGGGTCCTCCTCAGCGGCCAGGGCTCTTCACACTGAGCTGTCTCTCCAGCTCCAAACAATACATTTAATAAAACTAATGGCTCAGGGCTAGGAAGGAAGCTTAGTTGGGGGGCTGCTCTGCCCATCGAGGCCCATTATCGGGCACAAGATGCCCTGCTTCCCACCTCCAGAGCCTGCATTCCTAGGAGGGCCCTTTACTCATAATCTTTCCCAGCACCAACCAGCCCAGTCCAGATGTGTTTTCCCTACCGCACAGCATGCTGGGGCTGTTTAGGGTCACCACAGAGGATCAGAGGCACCGATTTCTTACAACAAGGGCTCTAGGGGGCCAGTCTGTAAATAGACACCATAAAGCTGATATGGAAATCTGGTATAAACCAGCTAAACCAAGGCAGACAATGGGTATCTGGGGGCTATAGAGCAATACAAAACAGGGTGTAGTTATATCTTGTCTGTGCTCTAACAAATACAGCTTGCCTGAAGATCAGAGGGTGACGCTAGCCACTGGTTAACCGTAGAGGCCAGGCAGTGGTGGTCCCAGAGCTTGGGATGTCATGCCTTCGACCCCAGCACTTGGGAGGTGGAGACAGAAATATAAGGTGGCTGAAGACAGGATCTTGGACCCATTCAGCCTGAGGATTCGTGGGGACAGAATCTTGCCTGTTCGGTCTGAGCATTCGGTAGACTTAAGTTTCTCTAGTGACTGGCTCTTTTTCTTCTCTGATCTTTCAGCATTTACCCTGATATCTGATTCTGGGCTTTTATTATTAAGCTGAATTAGGATACATGGGTGTCTGGAGAACCTCAGAGTAAACAAAGATGCTCTGTTACATAACTGTTTTTGACGGTGTGCCATCTTTGTGTGGTTGCAATGATAAAAACACTATGATCAAACACAACTTGGGAAGGAGAGGGTTTATTTTATTTATAGCTTGTAGTCAGTTATCCAGGGAAGTCAGGGCAGGAACCTGCGGGCAGAAACCGATATGGTGCTCATGGAGGGTGTTGTATACTGGCTTTCTCTTCACAGCTTCCTCAGCCTGCCTGCTGATAAGATCCAGGAAACCCAGCCAGGGGTGGCCTTGCCCACGGTGAGCTGAGCTCGTCCACATCAATTTTCAATCAAGCAAAAGCTTCAGGTCCATATAGTGCCACACAGCTTTGATGCCAGCACTTGGAAGGGAGAGGCAGGCAGATCTCTGTGAGACTGAGGCCAGCCTGGTCTACATAGAGAATTCCAGGGCAGACAGGACCACATAGAGACCCTGTCTCAAAAAAAAAAATACCATAAAATAAAGTAAAACAAAATTAAATTAAATTAAAAAGCTCCACAGGCTTCCCATAGACTAGCCTGGTGGAGAGATGGCTCAGAGGTTAGGAGCACTGGCTGTTGGTTGCTCCTCCAGAGGTCCTGAGTTCAATGCCCAGAAACAACATGGTGACTCACAACCATCTACAATGAAATCTGGTACCCTCTTCTGGTGTGTAGACAGACATGCAGGCAGAATACTATATACATAATAAATAAATTGATACATGATAAATAACACCTTTAAAAAAAGTTTTACCCATTCTACATAAAATAATTATTTTAAAAAAAAAATTGTCAGGGTCCTGGTGTTTCTTCACAGCAATAGAACTAAGACTATGGTATAAATACAGCCTTCAGGTCAAAGGTCTGCGTCTAGAGCGTCTGCCTTCACCAGCGTGGCTATGTGCATCTTTAGGTCTGCGTGCCTCCTGCCACGTGGCTTGTGTGCAGTGATGTGGGAGTGATTTCTTAGTAATAAAGAAACTGACTAGGCCCCTTGATAGGCCAACCCTTAGGTGGGTGGAGTAAACAGAAGAGAATGCTGGGAGAAAGAAGCTGAGTCGAGGAGTTGCCATGATTCTCCCACTCCAGACAGACGCAGGTTAATATCTTTCCTGGTAAACCAGCTCGTGGGCTACACAGAATATTAGAAATGGGTTAGATTAATATGTAAGAGCTAGCCAATAAGAGGCTACAGATAACGGGTTAGGCAGTGTTTAAAAGAATACAGTTTCCGTGTAATTATTTCGGGGCATAAGCTAGCCATGCGGGCAGCCGGATGGCAGAACGTAGCCAGCAGCCCATATCGCAACAGTGCAGCCCGTGTGTGCCTGCGGCCTCTAGGGCTTGCCTCCCTGGCAGTTTCCCAACTTCAGGCTCCTGGTGTGGGAACACGACCCTCACAGGGCAGGAAGGAAGAAGGAATTGAGTGAGCGTGGGGCCACAGGAGTGGGATTGACTGTAATTGTTGAAGTTTTTTTTTTATTTAATAAAAGGGTTGATAGTTCCAAATCAGGAGCAGAAGGAGAGAGAGCATGAGCAAGAAACTCAAGACCGTGAGGGGGGCACCCACACACTGAGACAATGGGGATGTTCTATCGGGAACTCACCAAGGCCAGCTGGCCCGGTCTGAAAAAGCCTGGGATAAAACCGGACTGGCTGAATATAGTGGACAATGAGGACTACTGAGAACTCAAGAACAATGGCAATGGGATTTGATCCTACTGCACGGTCTGGCTTTGTGGGAGCCTAGGCAGTTTGGATGCTCACCTTACTAGACCTGGATGGAGGTGGGTGGTCCTTGGACTTCACACAGGACAGGGAACCCTGATTGCTCTTAGGGCTGACGAAGGAGGGGGACTTGATTGGGGAAGGGGAAGGGAAATGGGAGGTGGTGGCGAGGAGGAGGCAGAAATCTTTAATATTTTTAATAAATAATTAATAAATAAAAAATAAATAAAAATAAAAGGGTTGATAACCATCCTTGACTACATAGTAGTGGTGTTGGATCCAGCCTGACCAAATCAGACCCTGTTAAACAAACAAATAAACCCCAAACCACCACCACCAAAACAAAACAAACAACAAACCAGCAAAATTTATTACATGAAAAAGGAAATGATTTTATTTCTATAAACATAGCACAATGAAGCTTGACCCAAACAATTGCAGGATAAATTGTTCAGCTGCTCAGACCTTCTTTATCTATTTTCTATATTCCTCCCCAACAGAGGCAACCCCAGTGCAAAAAATAATCCTGTCTCTCCTTTTTGTGTAGGGGGCTGGTGAGCTGCTCAATTCCTGAACCCCATTTTAACCCACGTACCCTATTTCTTTTTGTCTTGACTTTGCTCTGACAGCTGAGGCCTTCTTTTTTTCATAGGAACAAAAGAAACAGTGGAATGAAGCATAAGAGGACCTGTGTCAAAGAGAAGGAAAGTGTCCCGAGCCTTAGACAATGGCATCTAAGTGCACAGGGACCAGCTGGTAGGGGGGGTTCTTGGGGAGTTCACAGGCCACAATGAAGAACTTGAACTTCACAGCACTGCTGTAGCGACAGTTGGGGAAGGTCCCTCCGGTGAGCGCGCAGTCCGTCATGTTGACAGGCCCCGCGCTCTGGTGGCAGTTATTTTGACCGTTCTTGCAGGTGATGTTGGGAGAGCCACAGGCGACAGTCACGTTCTGGAAGGAGTCATGCAGAAAGGTGTTTTTCGGCTTACAGTGCCGGGTGTAATTGTTGACGACAGACATCGCTGTGTGGCACTGCTGAGGACTTGTCTGGATGTGCTGAATCTCAAACCAGCGGGCCTTGGTGAGACCCTTAGGGTGAGCGCCGCTGAGGAGACACATGGGCTCCCACAGCCCCAGCAGCAACAGGAGAGAAAAGCTCCTGCGAAGATCTACCACCATGTTTTTCTGTTTAGGAAGAAGAAAGTTTGTGGTAAGAGAAGAAACAGTAAGAGCAAACCAGTTTGCTGTATTTTTCCCTTCCTTTTAAGATTTCATAACTCTTAAAAGCGAAAGAAAACCAGTCTCATAATTCTATGAAAACTCTGAAACCCAGTGAGGAAGACAGAAGTGGCAGGCTCATGTCCTCCTTCTCTCTGGCCAGTGTTCACACACGCAGTACTTCCCTCCTTTAATGTTTAGCTTCCCTCTGCAAGCAGCAATTTCCCAGCCAGCTCCCCTGCCCGACAGGGCCGGGAAGCGTGAAGAGCCTCTCTTACCAGGTGGTTTTGCTGGGTTCCTCCTGAGAACACGGGCAGTTGATCAGTCCAAGGTTGTGAGCTTTTTTGCTTCAAGTCAGTCACAGCTGCAAAGGTGGGGCAAGAAGGATTCTTAAGGCCATGAAAGAGGAACCTTAGATTTTGCAGAAGTCCTGTGGGACTTGGGCTCCACCTCCAAGTAAGCACTTCAGAGTTTTGATGTCAGTGAAGAGGAAGAATAAACTCAACTCAAGAAACAAGTCTGCTCAAAACTCAGTTTTAAGGACCTGATCACTTGCTAAGGGTTAGTACTTACTTTTTGACTGGAGCTCCGCTGGTTCTGAAGCTCTTTGATTTCAGTTTCTTAACAAAAAATATACTTTGTATATTTATATAATAGTTTCCGTATACTTGGCAACATGAGTTCCTGCAAGTACACGTGAAAAATCACCCTTTTGTATATATGTCTCTAGGGCCAGATGCTAGGCCACTCAAGTGTAGGAGCTTACAGTCGTGAAAGACAGGTAAATAAACAACCATGCATGAACCAATAGCCATGAATAGCACTCACAGTGGGACTCACACCCAAGGGAACAAGAGACACTCACTGTCCAAGTTGAGCTGCATTTTGAGTCAGGTGAACAGAGCGGGAAGGACCTTTCAAGGCAGAATTGTGTGTGAGGAGACCCGAAAGCGTGAAGAAGAGGAACTTGGATTTGAATCTCTTTCCTCTCACCCCTGGTGTGAACGACAGGATCACTGCACCTCATCGTCTCGGGGAAGCCTTCCACTGGGACTCTCTGCCTCTGCCCTTATTTCTTTCTAATCAATTCTGCATTTTCTCAGATAAGTATAGTTACACTAGTACACTTTTATTCAGAGAAGTGTTTTTTGTTTGTTTGCCTGGGATTCAGCATCCCCCTGCTTCTTCCTCCTAAGTGCTGAGATGCAGGTGTGTGGACCACTGTGTTCTCTTTGACTGATAACCACAGAGGGCTGTGGTTTGAGCGCTTCCACATAGACCTGAGTGTCTGAACACTTTGGCCCCAGCCGGTGGGACTGCTTGGGAGAGTTATGGAGCCCTTAGAAGGTAGAGATTTCCTAGAGGACGTGGGGCTTGAGGTTTTATACACAGCTCCACTTCTTGTTGGCTCTACGCTTCCTGACTGAAAAGTCCAAGAATAATAATATAAAAACATAGAAATAAGAATATAGAGATAAAGAAATATAAAGTTGTAAGCCCAGGAGAATGAGAGCCGGCTGTCAGCAGCTTTCTCAGCAGCTTAAGGATTAACTATTAACAGTGGGTTACTCTGCTTTGCAACCCATAGCTCTGTCTGCAAGACTGAAGCTGCCCTCTGCAAACTGAGGATCAGCTTTTAGATACCCCACCCCCAGCCACTCAAGGCCAGAAATTGATATGAGCTAACTTTTAAGTGATGGGATATATGTGACGTTTGACTTTTTGGTTTCTATTGTCCCAAACCCTTCCCTGCTGTGTGAAACTGGCAGTGTCAAGGGAGGTGCAGAGCCTTGGTAAACACTGTCAGGAAGGCCAGGGAACAACAGTGAACTAAATACAAACACTAGTTTAACTGAAAAACTCTGTTAATTGAAATTGCAAAGAAGGGCAATTTTTATCTGAGTTTTACCTTGAGATTGTAAAAATTCTTTTGTTATTGCCTAACGCTTGCTATAAAGGAGGAGTTCAGGAACCGGCCTTTGCCACAGCCTTACAGATCCATCTCTGGCCGTGGTCTCAACTAGCTGATAAGCTTTTTGTGCCCCATGGAGATTTACTTGGTTTATTAGACTTCGGTGATCTGTCCCCATCTTTGTGCGACCCCTGTGGACCCGACACTGACTGAGATGGTTGTAACTAGCCTGATCCTGACCTTATGCCTCCCTGGCATACTGATTCAAGCTGTGGTGGACTTAAACTGCGAGCTACAGTAAACCCTTCCTCCGTTAAATGGATTCTTCCCGGGTAACCAGTGACATCCGCAGTCGTAATTAATTCAAAGTTACTGTACAGCTAGGCATGGTGGCTCACTCCTGCCAATGTAGCGCTATGGATACTGACAAGAGCCAGCCGTGGTTACCTGGAACAGTGACTCAAAACAAAACAAACAAACAAACAAACAACAGTAACAGAAAGCATGTTTTAAAATGCTTTAAAGAGACTGGAGATATGGCTCAGAGGTCAGGAGTGTGGACCTGCTCTGCTGAGGATGAGCTCAGTTCTTAGCACTGAATCAGGAAGCTTCCAAGCTCCTGTAACTCCCTCTCCAGGGAGATCCTGACGTCCTTGGCCTCTTTGGTCACCTGCAATCACATGTATCTCCCAACCTCACACACACCTTTAAAAGTAGCTTTGAAAATTAGGTTCTTCTTTGACAACGTCATAAACACACACACACACACACACACAATATTCTGATCACACGCATGCCCCCACCCTCTCTTTTTTAAACTTACAATTTATTTAATATCTAAATATGTGCACTCAGACACACATGAACTTGTGCCGTGGTGCATGTGTGGAGATCAGAGATTGATTTGCAAGAGTTGGTTTCCCCTTCTACTTTGTAGTCCTCTGGATTAACTCAGATAATCCTGGCTTGTTGGCAGGCTCCTTTATCTGTGGAGCCACCTCACTAGTGTGTGTGTGTGTGTGTGTGTGTCTTATTCTCCTCACTCTCCCACCATTTTCTCCTTCCTACCACCAAGCACCTTCACGTATTCAGGGCTGCTCATGTGGGCGTGGCTATACAGCTCTATCTGCTGGAGTACAGCAACTCAAAAAGGCTACAGCACTGAAGACAGAGACTTCTCCAGAAAACCATCAATACAAAGAGCTCCCCTTGGAGGGGTCTCATGAGCCTCTCCGCTACCTATGACTGAAGTTTATGGTCTTAGTCTTGTGCAGTCCCTAGCAAGCAGCCATGGGTGTTGTGAGCGTCTGTAAGACAGCATTACAGGGCCGTCACCATCGTCATCGTCCAGCGGTTATATTCTTTCCTCCGCACTCTGTCTCGATGGTTTCTGAGCCCTGGAGAGGATGATACAGGCGGCCCTTCAAAGCTGAGCACTTGATATCCACCTGTTCTTCGCCCCTTGACCAACCATGAGTCCCCATAGATTGCCATTAGATAGGATTTTGTCTTTCTACAATTTATAAAATACTCTTAGTTCTGAGCATTCCGTGTCTCAGCTATGATATAACATGCAATGACATAATATGGGAATTGTGTTTTCTGGTTCTAGCTGGTGTTCTGTGTGTTTCTTCTATGTGGATAGGCATGCTTTCCCCCCTTGCTTTGGGAAATTTTCTTCTGTGCATTATGGAAAGCATTTTCTACACCTTTGGTGCGAAAAACCTTTCCCTTCTAGTCTCACTGTTCATGCTGCCCCTGAGGTTCTGTGTGTTCGTTCATATGTCAGAAACAGTGTGGTTGTGGAGACTCAGGCTGGTAGGACATGCGGAGGAGGTGAGAACAGGAGGTCTGTCCGAACTACATCGTGGTTCTTTAAATGTGCGGCATTTAGTTTGACTGAATGACCCAATTCTTTTACTCTGTCTTAAGCCTTGCTATACTGTCTTCCCTATGATTCACTGAGTTGCTAAGAGTTTTGTTGTTCTTTTCTTAAATTGTTGCTGCCTTTTAAGCCACTGCGGTCCTCTCAGAAACTGAAACTCACCTGCTAAGGTTGTGCAACAAGAGCCAGAGGCAGGAAGGGACTTCTGTTCCCTCAGGCACCGATATTTTCAAAGCTACAAAGGGAACTTATCTAAATCTCTGTCCCTCCCCGCCTTCCATTCTTTAAGTGTCAGAGAAAATGAACGTCATCAAGACAGTGACAGGCCTGTGTTCCCCTGTCTCTCATCCCATTGAAGCTCTCTTTGACTTAGTATTTTCATTTCATAATCATTTCTGTTTGGATTTTTGTCTCTTTACTGAATTATATTGTCATATCCCAAATGTGACTTCTTTATGTCATTCAGATAATCTGTCTTCTCTTAGAATTGGCTCAGGGGAAAGGAGCATGTCCTTGCAGAGGAGAGCCAGTCCTCAGTGAAGAGGCCAAGAATAAGAAAATAAAATGTAGATTCCAAAAGTAAGACTGTAGAAATAAAGAAATATACAGTTATAAGTCTCGGAGAACGAGAACAGCCTGTCAGCAGATCAAGGATCAGTCATTCACAGTGAGCTATTTTCTAAGATGCTTGGGAAGCCTCCATCCGCCTAGGTCATTTCATTTTACAACTGGCTGTTCTATTTACAAAGCCGGAGCTTCTCCCTGATATTGAGAGTAGTGTCCTGGCCATCCCTGATAAACAGCCGCGTGAACTTCTCAAGGAGACAGAGAGACTAACCTCTGGGTTAGGCACTGTCTCTATTATGGGAAACTGGCGCCATCAAAGGGGAGACTTGGGGCTCCAGTATGCACTGCCTGAAGGCACCAGGAGAGACAGTGGACAAGGTAGAAACACCTGGTTTCACTAATGAGCTCTGATAATGGAAGCTGTAAAGTAAGGCAGTCGGTATCTGAGTTTTATCTTTAGATAGTGTTTATCCTGATTTATCAACCTTCTAGTATTACTAGTATTATTCCTTTAAAAACGGCGGCGGCGTGGGTGTGTGGACAAACACAGGATAGACGAGACGCAAAAGGAAGAGACGGGACACGCGGCTCCCACGTGGGTGCACTTTAATGGGGAGAGGGGAACACAATAAGGGATGGGACGTGCGAGACACACAAGGGTAGGGGGAGAAAAAGGCCAAGAGGGCGAAACCTCGAGGACCCTCACTTTTAACGGGGGGCGCAAGGTTATCTGGGAGGAATGACCCTCACCTGGGCGCGGCCAGCATGCACACAGGTGACGGTAATCCAGGAGAAGTCTG
>NW_026068191.1:907344-913179 GCF_014885135.2 Alexandromys fortis
GCAAGGTTATCTGGGAGGAATGGTCTTCACCTGGGCGCGGCCAGCGCGCACACAGGTGACGGTAATCCAGGAGAAGTCTGGGAGCTGTAGTTTCCAAGGAATAACAACTAGCAGTCCCTTTTTCTAACTAGTTGCTAAAGACATCTGTTTTCTTGCAATTAGTGACTTTTGCTGTAATCTCCTCTAAAACATATTTCATGATAGCTGCCTAGTTTCCCATTGACATTAAAACTCACTCCCCTCCTTAGGGTCTATGTTGACTGACTGTGGTCAGGGCAAGATCATAAAAATTCCTTTGTTCAGAGCTAATGCTTGGTGTCCCTACTACAAAAAGTGGGTTCAGAAACCGGCCTTTTGCCACAGCCTAACAAACATCATCTCTGGCTGTGGTCTCAGTTCGCTGATAAGCTTCTGTGCCCTGTGGTGTCTTTTTTTTATTTTTTATTTTTAAGTTTGCTTCTTGTTTATTAAATTTGGTGGTGTTCTCATCTTTGTGCGACCCCCCTAGACCCAGGAGGCTCGGGCCACCACGGGCCTACCTCACCCTGTGGGCTCCTGCTAGGACAGCAGGCTGGCCCATTGCATGAAACTGTCACTACTGCAGGCGCCAAGGGCAGGATGGTGTACAGAGCCTGGACCTTTCCCAGGTCCTGCCCCTGGGCACACTGCTCAACTACAAGATCCTGACTCTGAACAGCAACAAGATATCCGAGACAAAGAAAGGTTCATTTTCCAGGCTAAGTCTTCTCAAAAGACTTCCGTGATCCATGCTGCAGCCGGAGACTGTGTTGATGTTGGTGATCTGTGCTGCCACCGGAAGCCACACTAATGTCCAATGATCTGTACAGCTACCAGAAACCATGTTGACGTCTGTGAGCCATGCTCCCGCCAGCTTCTATGGGTAGGGAAGCATCTTTTACAGTGGTATTGATGACTGCAGACTCACAACTAAAAATGAACGATAGTGCAGGCTTCTATGACAACACCCATCCAAAAGAAGCAGTCCAGACACGAAGCTACTGAAGAGAGTCCTTAAAACCTGTGCTAAAGATGCCGAAGTGTGGCTCTTCACAGCTGATGGATTCTGCACACACACACTAAATTCTCTTTAAGGGCTGGTCACTGGAGATTGAGCATGCTCCAGTGAGTATATGGATAGCACAGATTGGACTTTTTTTTTTTTTTTGTGGGGCACAAGAGTGGGAAGGTGAACCTGGGAGGAATGGGAAGCAAGTATGATTGAGGTGAATTGTATGAAATTCCCAATAATTAATAAAAGCATGATGCTGGAGAAGAAAAGAATTTGCTCAGGAGTTTGTGTCTTCTATGAGCATATTTTAAATTGTTCTTTTGTCTTTTTGGTCTGGATTTTCACTTAAGTTGTTCTTCTTAAAGGTTACTGGGTGTTAGAGATTTTTGGAGGAAACATGTTGTCATGGATTTTCATGTTGCTCGCGTTTTGTGCTGGGCTCTTCCCATCCGGGGTTAGATCGTTGGTAACATTTTTGCTGTTGTAGCTCAGATAACAACCTTCCTCAAGTCCAGGAGTGTCTAGGTTGCGGGAGTGTCGAGGTAAGTCTCTTTCTTCAGACCTCCCCGAAGCGTGAGAGCTGTTTCCACGGGAAACAGTCACTCTGCTGCAGCAAACCCACCCTGGATCCAGGGTAAGTGTTTGCCACCCCACAGTCAGCTCCTTCAGTACCGAGTGTTCTCAGTATGCAAGGAACACTAAATATTAGTCTTTCTGTTAAACACTGTAAAGTTTTTGTTTCTGACAAGGAATTTAATTCTTTTTTTGTCCCCTACCTGGTAAAACTTTTGTTTACACAGAGGCCAGACTGCGTTCTTGGATCTTGAGATGCCTGCGCATTCTTCCTTTCACTTCCTTTGTACCAGTTCTTTTCAAACTAAGCAACTGTGAAAGGCTGAGGTTGGGGCTCAGCGGGGCGGGGGAGGGGAGGGGGGGACGACGACACGGTTCTCCTGCATTAAGATAAAAGCTCCTGGGTTTCTCACTCTGTGGGTTTGTTCTGCTCCTGTGAGCTGCTTGCCCTTATACTTCAAGCTTTGCCTTGTCAAGATGCTTTTGTTGGATTGTTAGTGCTGTCTTCAGAACCCTGCACTGCCTTCTTACAGGTGGAAAAGGGAAACCTGCTACTGTGTTTGCTAATCTCTCAGTTCATGGATCCGACTGGGGAGAATGAACAACCAGCAGCGAGAAATCACAGTGGGCTCAATGGTCAGTGCTAGGTTGTTAGACAGGAAGGAGCAAAGGGGATGCTCCGAGCAGAAAGGGATGCCGATGTGCCCTCGGATACTGTGGAACCAGTCTCATTCCTTAGAGGTTGAGGCATCAAGGCCCTAAGTACCAGGAAAGGTGAAAGGGAAGGAAAGAGTTTAGGACAAAGATAAAGAAAAAATGAAGAAAGAAAAGAAAGGAAAACCAGAAAAAATACGAACCATATGACAGAGTAGGGGCTGGGCAGATAGATCCCTAAAAGACAGATATGGAAAGGGACCCCTGATAGATAGCAAAGATGGCAAGTGTCCAACTTCGTCCTCACTTCTCTGCAAAGTCCCCCAAGAGCCTTTTCCTCCCATAAGCTGGGACCTTGTGTCTGACTGGGCCAGGTGGGACAGATCCGTTCAACGTGGGTCCTAAGAATGCCCCTGAAGTTGTTAGTAATAATTCTCTAGAGGAACAGAACCAGCGGGACACACACACACACCTGTTTAAAAAGTCGCAGCTCACTCACACCCTAGAGCTGAGAACCCAGCTGTTACTCAGTCCTCAGGCATGCAGAGCAGTCCACAGCAGTGTCTCTCACGGAGATGGGAGAGTAACAACCAACAATCCCTCAGTCCACAAGACCTCAGCAATCCCAGTCTGGTGCTGAAAGTTCAGAAGATTCCTGGGGGGCAGCTGGTCCCTAGGCCACTAGGGAAGCCTGGAAAATCTGATTCCTATAGCCATGAAGGAAGCAACAGCCACAGCTACTGGGCAAATTAACTCAGGGGGGAAAGGACAGGCTAGTCGAGCAGACAGCAAGAGCTGCTTTGGGCCACTTCTCTCTTATCTCAGCTGCGACCAAAAGGTGCCACACCCAATTGGGAAGAGTCTTCCGCAGCCATCAGGGCGGTCAGCACACTTCCTCCAGACAGGCTCTGTGTTCAGGTGATTCTAATTCCTGGCAAGTCGACATTAAATAGAACCATAATGGAGGATAAGCCTTCGAAGGTCACCAAAGCCACTTAGAATCCCAGACCTCCATAGGAAAATGGACTGGTCCCCTCTCTGCTCTTCAGGAAAGTTTTCTTTCTGTGTCCCTCCCCTTTTAATAAAGTTTGTTTTTGCCTATGGCTGTCTGCTGTGTCTGGGATTTTTATGTCAACATAACACGAATTTTCAGATCCAGGAGATCTGAATTTGAGCCTTCACACTTGGGCATCAAGTACTCCCGAGTAGCCCTTCTCCCCAGGCCCTAAAGACAAACATTCTAAAGAGAGAATCAGCAGATGCTATCTGTCTGTGGTTGACAGAGGAAGAGTTTTGAGGGTTTGTTTTGTTTTTTATTTTTCTCTGGGACTAGAGAGATACATCAGTGGTTAAGATGCTTCTCTTGGAAAAGATCTGAGTCTGGTTTACAACATCTACATCCAGTGGCTTACTACCACCAGAAACTCCAGCTTCTGGGGATCCAGCACCTTCTGGCCTCCACAGGCACCCCCACACATACATCATAAAAAATTTAAGTCATTAAAATGTATTATTACTTTTGTGTGTGTATATGTGACATGTATGTATGTGACGTAGGAAGGTCATTGGTTAATTATAATAAAGAAACTGCTTGGCCCTCATAGGTTAAAACATAGGTGGGAGGAGTAAACAGAACAGAATGCTGGGAGAAAGAGGAAGTGAGCTCAGAGGCCATGCTCCCCTCTCCCAGGCAGAAGCAATGAAGCAAGCCGCCAGGTCAGACATGCTGAATCTTTCCCGGTAAGAGCACCTTGGGGTGCTACACACATTATTAGAAATGGGCTACTCCAGGTGCGAGAATTAGCTGAGAAGAGGCTAGATATAATGGGCCAAGCAATGTTTAAAAGAATACAGTTTGTGTGTTGTTATTTCGGGGCATAAGCTAGTCAGGCAACCGGGAGCTGGGGCGGCAGGAACGCAGCCCGCAGCTCCTACTACATGTATGAGTGTGTTGTACGCATGACGTGACATGATGCGTGCAAAAACCTGAGGACAATGTTGTATCATGAGTTCCTTCCACCTTTGGGATAGCTTCCAGGGATCAGTCAGGTCACTAGGCCTGAGGGCACTGTCTCTTCCTTACCTGCTGGATTAGCCATTTTCTGTGGCTGTGATAAAAGACCACAACCAGAAGCAACTTACAGAAGAGGGGCTTTATTGTGACTGTGTTCTAGAGAGAGAGTCCATAAAGGTGGGGAAATATGGCTGCAGGTAGCTAGAGCAGGAAGCCGAGAGACCACAAGTCCGACCACATTTGGAAGGCAGAACGATCAAATTGGAATTTGGACGAGGTTATCAACTCTCTGAGACTGCTCCAGCAGTGTGCTTCCTCCTGCAAAACTCCATAATCTGGAGGTTCCCTGCCTCACCAAGCAGCACCACAACTGGGGACTAAACGTTCAAATGTGTGAACTGAAGAGACACTCTCATTCAAACCTCCACACCCACTGCTGAGCCACACCCACTGCTGAGCCACACCCACTGCTGAGCCACACCCACTGCCGAACCGCACCCACTGCAGAGCCACACACTGCTGAGCCACACCCACTTCTGAGCCGCGACTTCTGTTTTGGTCAGGGTTGCTCGTTGGAACACTGTGAGGCTTCATTTGGCTCACACTTCCACACCACACACTGTTCATCGTTACTGAAGGAAGTCAGGACAGGAACTAGAACAGGCCAGGAACCTGGAGGCAGGAGCTGATGGAGAGGCCATGGAGCCATGCTGCTTACTGGCTTGCTCAACTTATTTTCTTATAGAACCTAAGACCATCAGCCCAGGGGTGGCCCTTCCCACAATGCACTAAGTCCTCCCACATCAATCTAATCACTAATTAAAAAGATGAGCTAAAGGCTTGCCTGCAGCCTGGTCTTATGTAGGCATCTCTCAATTGAGGCTCCCTCTTCTCTGGTGACTCTAGCCTGTGTCAGCTTGACATGAAACCAGCCACTGCAACAGCCCAGGAAAGATTAGTTTTGATCAGGCTGTGTTTATGGCTTGTGCACAAACAACAGCCTAATATCTGCCTTATTTTTATAACAGATTTATTTTTATTATTTTTGACTATGTGAAGGCGTGTGTCTGCATGTGGTTATGTCACAAAGTGCAGGTGCCCTTGGAGGCATGTTGCATTAGGAGCGGCGAGGCTGCGTCCCCAGCACCTGGCCACCCGCATGGCTAGGTTATGCCCCAAAATAATTACACGAAGACTGTATTTTTTTAAACACTGCCTGACCCATTAGTTCCAGCCTCTTATTGGCTAGCTCTTACATTTGTTCTAACCCATTTCTAATATTCTATGTAGCCCACGAGCTGGCTTACCAGGGAGGATCTTAACCTGCATCTGTCTGGAGCGGGAGAATCATGGCGACTCCTCGACTAAGCTTCTTTCTCCCAGAATTCTGTTCTGTTTTCTCCACCCACCTAAGGGTTGGCCTATCAACGGGCCTAGGCAGTTTCTTTATTAATAGGAAATCACTCCCACATCATTTTCCCTTTTTCTGTTTAAACAAAAAAGGCTTTAACTTTAACGCAGGTTAAGATCCTCCCTGGTAAGCCAGCTCGTGGGCTACATAGAA
>NW_026068191.1:915808-918596 GCF_014885135.2 Alexandromys fortis
GAACTTTGGGTGACTGTCCAGGCAGCGAGATGTCTCTGTCATTTCTAGAGTTTTCTTATTTCTTGTTTACTTAGGTAGTATTATATCCTTCTGGAGTCTTTGATGGAGTTGAAGAATGAATAGATAGTTATAGTTTTCCTTAGTTATGATAAGAGATAAAATAGATATAAATATTGTAACTGTAATTCTTACTTGATAACTGTTTTGTTATATGTAATTTTACTATGTTAAAGTTAAAGCCTTTCTTTTTTTGTTTAAACAGAAAAAGGGGAAATGATGGAGGTGGGTCTTGTATCTTAGCTGTTGCTTTCATTGGTTAATAATAAAGAAACTGCCTCGGCCCTCATAGGACAGAAAATTAGGTAGGTGGAGTAAACAGAAGAGAATGCTGGGAAAAAGAAACTTAGTCGAGGAGTCGCCATGATTCTCCCACTCCAGACAGACGCAGGTTAAGATCCTCCCTGGTAAGCCAGCTCGTGGGCTACACAGAATATTAGAAATGGGTTAGAACAAATGTAAGAGCTAGCCAATAAGAGGCTGGAACTAATGGGTCAGGCAGTGTTTTTAAAAAAATACAGTCTTCGTGTAATTATTTTGGGGCATAACCTAGCCATGCGGGCGGCCGGGTGCCGGGGACGCAGCCCTGCCGCCGCTCCTAATTCAACAGAGGCGAAGGGTGCTGGATGGCCTAGAGTTGGTCATAGACGGTTGTAAATCCCTGATATGGGTTCTGGAAACTGCTTGGGTGCTCTGAGGAGTGGCAAGCGTCCTTACCTACGGAGCCTTTTCTCTGGCGCCCCTACTATTTGTTTTGTGTTAGAAATGTTCTACAGTCAGGGGAACAAATGACTGGAATACTTTTCATGTATGTTTTATCAAGGTCAAAATAAAAATCCTAAACCAAAGGATAAGAAAGGAAAAAAAAACATACAAACTTCCTGGACCAGCTGTTATGAGCCAGAGACATTGCAATATTATTTGACCCAACTTGGTAGTTTTCTGCTCCCCTCTGCCCTGATTTCCTGTTCACTGGCCAAATCAAGACTTGTCTTTACCCTAGCACATGGGCCTATCCTTATGCATGTAGGTGCACACATGAAATGAGCCCAAGTGTAAGGTTCTAGTCATACTTCAGATAACAGGTCACTACTACACTGCCCATGCTAACACACAATACAAACTCTGCATGCATACTGTATGTATCTATGACACACAGTGGAATAATGATTTATTTGTGGAGGGTCATTCAGTTTGGATAGGCATACAGATGATAGCATCAGAAGAAAGAAAAACCTGCATGAGTCCAAAGAAGATGTATTTGACTTGGCTGTCCCGTGTCCGACCACAGGCTCCTGTGCTGACGGCTTCTTTGCTGGGTCATGAAGGTTGTAACTTACTTTGGCGGTGGACCCATCCATTGATGAATTCATAGCTGAGTAGGTCTGAGGGTCCAGCTGGAGGAGGTAGGCCACTGCAGTGACAACTGTCACCTCTTGTCCCCATACCCTCCCCCTCCTTCTCTTTCTACTTCCCGGGCTCCTCCACATTTTCCCACCATGATGCTCTGCCTCACTCTTCCCCAAGGACAACAGAACAGCAGACTGCACACCGAAAGCCCTGAGACTTGGAGGTAAATAGTTCCTCCTGAATGATTTCTCTTTGTCCCAGCGACAGAAGCCATGCGAGCCGAGTCAGAGCAATGTGAATGGAAGTAGGTAGACAAGGGAGGAACGGTGTTGTGGGCAGAGAGCAGTATAGCATGATCGTAAAACGAGAATCAGCGTGGTGGGGAGACACTGACATTCAGTCAAGTGGAGCAGCAGCAGGTACTGTAAGCAGGGGCTGACTGGGGAATGCGAACAGCTCTCCCAGAGAGCCGGGAGACTTTCTAGGCTAAGATGGGCTCCATCAACATCATGTCCTCTATGCTATCGATATACCCATCTGCGTTACAATGGAACTGAACATAGTTGTAGTTTCTTATCTCTGTATATTTCTTTTTGAATTTCTCCCAGTAGCAATAGAGTACCTTAACGGGAGTCTGAGTCCAGACATAGGAGTTTTTGTAGCGATATTTCCAATTGCCGCTAATGCATGTGTGCTCAACTTTGTACCATGGCATGTAAACAAATATGTGTAAGCTCTTGGGTTTCAGACCTTTCTCTGTCATGAGGGCATCGCAGCTGTATAAAAAGAATCCTTTGTCTGTATTTAGGTGATGTTGATCCAAGAACTCCCGCCTGGAGGAGCTCTGTGCACATGGGCTGAGCTGCAGGCACAGCAGGAGAGCAAGCACACCCCAGGCCTTCAGAGAGGGTGCCATAGCAGGCACCTGGGCCACCTATGGGAAGAGAGAAGAAAATACTGAAATACTAACCTGTAGGCTGTATTCATGTAACAAGATTTTGTTTTCCTGGAGATATCCCTCATTAGATAGTAAAGTTAATTGCAAATTTAAAAAGTATGTTGCAGACTGAGTGAGCCAAGAATAAAACTGCAAAAGAAGATGGAATTTATTCTGAAAACTCGAAGTTCCTCTTAAATGCCCTCGCTCCTCTGCAAAGGGCTCTTGCTAACTCCTCAGCATGCACACGGCAGTCTAAAGATCAACCCCTGCGTGAAGACACGTGGAGAGCCGGGTCATGGTGGCGCACGCCTTTAATCCCAGCACTTTAATCCCAGAGAGGCAGGCGGATCTCTGTGAGTTCGAGACCAGCCTGGTCTACAGAGCTAGTTCCAGGACAGGCTCCAAAGCCACAGAGAAACCCTGTCTCAAAAAAAAAAAAAA
>NW_026068191.1:928693-930874 GCF_014885135.2 Alexandromys fortis
GAGCGAGCACTGCTTGGGAGTCTGCCAAGCAGGAAAGTTTTGGGTCCCTGCAGTTATAGCTCAGGTTGCCTGTCACATCGATTGCAACCCGATGCTTCTCCTATCTTGACCCCCTTACAGCATTTCCCCCCAAACCTAACGGAAATGCAACCCCATTATAAACTCTCATCTTTTCTCAGGAACTCAATGCCTTTGTTTCTTCCAAACCCCAAGATTTGTCAGAGGTACCTGCTGAGCATGTCTAAAGGAACAGAGTGTCTGAGAGTGTTGTTTCAATTCTCCAAATGCCAAGACTAGCTTCATGGAAGTGACTCTGGACAGAAGACAGGCTCCCGTGTGTGGAAAGACTGCTCTCATTATGTGAATGTACCTGGCCCTGCTGAATCTTTCGTCTGATTCACAGCCTTGACCACATATGGGCCTGTGAGCCAATAGAAATGCTTTGGTAGACTGTATGAGGGTGGGGTAGGGTAGGAGACACATCTGTGGGGTTAATGCTGAGCTGAATTTGAGGTCTTGTGTTCTCTGATTTGGGTCAGTTTTCATCCTTAACCCTAAAATGTCAGTCAGTCTCTTTCCTATGATGCCTGGCCTTTCAGTCAAGCTTCCTATACACCAGTCCTTCTCACTCACCTCGTCAGCACACACGTTGCTGGTTGCGGTGGGTACAGAGAGATGGGGATCTGAAGAACAGAGTCTCCGTCCTTTCTGGAGATCCCAAGAAGTCCACAGTGGTAGAAAAGAAGGAATGGCAATAGAAAGCATAGCTGGATTTGCGGAGGTGGTGGCATCTGGCAGGGACAGGAACATCTTTTTATGCAAGCCTGTTCATGTATCTTCTCATGTGGAACACTTGGGTTCACCCTGAGAATAGCCGTAAGCAAGGTCTGCAAACATCAAAGAAGGATGCCCAGGCGGAAAGGAATTTCAAAGCATTGGAGAGTGATGACTCCAGACAGGGGTTGAGGGTAGACAACCAGAAAACTGGCCCTGAAAATTGCTTCCCAACAGACTTTCTAGGGAAAGCCCACAAATGGCTAGGCCATATTGTGTGGGGAGTTTGGCCATGTCACACAGCCAAAAGTGAGATCTGTAGGCAGATGGAGATAAAGGAACGTGCTTTCTATCGATAACGCAAGGACAGCTAGGAGCTCAACTGCACTGATGGAGCTTCTTTCCAGTTTGTCCTGGCATGAATATGTCTGCCTACAGCAGTTTTCAGTTAGAACTTATTTCCAAAGCCAGGTGTGGGGATCTTAGGAGGCCAGTTGTTTCAGGCCAGCCTGTGTACCAACAAGGAAACCTGGTCACGAGACAAAGGAAATCCACCATCTGGTGTCTGCAGGATCCTGCACCAACAGGCTGAGGCAGGGGATTGGCTGGAACTACATCCCACACATCCTCCTCTTCTCCAGCTATTCGAATGACCCAGGGAGAAACTGGGAGCACCTGAGTTTAGATAACTTAGAGATAAATATGAGGGAAAACAAAGTGGCAATCATATGCACAGCTGTCTGGAGCCCTTTCTAGCAAGGTTCCACAAACTATTCAAAACTTAAATGCAAGTAGTGACTTGATGGATATAGAGAAGAGGGGAGGACCTGCTGAGAGGTGGCAGAAGAAGGAAGGAAGGAAAGAGGGAAGGAGGGAGGGAGGAGGGAGGAAGGAAGGAAGGAAGGAAAGAAAAAAGGATAGAAGGATGGAAGAAACGAGGGAGGAAGGAAGGAAGGAAGAAGAAGGGACAGAAGGAGAGAAGGAAGGAGGAGGGAGGGAGGAGAGAGGGTGGGAGGAAGGAGAGAGGGTGGGAGGAAGGAGAGAGGGAAGGAAGGAGAGAAGGAGGGAGGGAAGAGGGAAGGAGGGAGGGAAGGAGGGAAAGAGGGAGGGAGTAAGAATGTAAGGTTGGGAAGGAGGGAGGGGGAGGGAGGTAAGAAGGAGGGGGAGGGGGGGAGAATGGGAGGGAGAATTCTTCTTTTTTGGTGGTGCTGGGAGTTGCACCTAAGACCTCGAGCATGCTGGGGTGATGCTCTAGTACAGACCTGCTTCCCCAGCCCAAGGCATAAGTCTTTGAAGGCATCTGTCTTAGAGTATAGCACAGGCTTCAGCAAGTTGCTCCGCGAATTCTTTTTTTTTTATTGAAAAAAAAAATTCCTGCCTCCTCCCAGCCTCCCATTTCCCTCCCCC
>NW_026068191.1:933493-934497 GCF_014885135.2 Alexandromys fortis
TCCTGGGTTTTTTGTTTTTCCATATAAAGTTGATTATTGTCCTCTCAAGATCTGTGAAGAATTTTGATGGGACCTTGATGGGGATTGCATTGAATCTATAAATTGCCTTTGGTAGAATTGCCATTTTTACTATGTTGATCCTCCCAATCCAAGAGCAAGGGAGATCCTTCCATTTTCTGGTATCCTCTTCAATTTCTTTCTTCAATGCCTTAAAGTTCTTGTCAAATAGATCTTTCACTTCCTTGGTTAGAGTTACCCCAAGATATTTTATGCTGTTTGTGGCTATCGTGAAAGGTGATGATTCTCTGATTTCCCTCTCTGCTTCCATATCATTTGTGTATAAGAGGGCGACTGATTTTTTGTAGTTGATCTTGTATCCTGCCACATTACTAAAGGTGTGTATCAGCTGTAGGAGTTTTTTGGTGGAGTTTTTGGGGTCACTTATGTACACTATCATATCATCTGCAAATAACGAAAGTTTAACTTCTTCCTTTCCGATTCGAATCACCTTGATCCCCTTATGTTGTCTTATTGCTATTGCTAAAACTTCACGCACTATATTGAAGAGGTATGGAGAGAGTGGACAGCCTTGTCATGTTCCTGATTTTAGTGGGATGGCTTTGAGTTACTCTCCATTTAATTTGATGTTAGCTGTCGGCTTCCTGTAAATAGCTTTTATTATATTTAGGTATGACCCTTGTATCCCTTATCTCTCCAAGACTTTTATCATAAAGTGATGTTGAATTTTGTCAAATGCTTTTTCAGCATCTAATTAAATGATCATATGGTTTTTTCTTTCAGTTATTTATATGATGGATTACATTGATAGATTTTTGTATGTTGAACCAGCCCTGCATCTCTGGGATGAAGCCTACTTGATCATAATGAATAATATTTCTAATGTGTTCTTGGATTCGGTTTGCCAGTATTTTGTTGAGGATTTTTGCGTCGATGTTCATGAGTGAGATTGGCCTGTAATTCTCTTTCTTGGTTGAGTCTTTGTG
>NW_026068191.1:936595-991595 GCF_014885135.2 Alexandromys fortis
TTCTATAATTTTATTAAATATATTTTCTGGACCGTTGAGCTGTACTTCTCCTTCTTCTATTCCTATTATTCTTAGATTTGGTCTTTTTATTGTGTCCCAGATTTACTGAATGTTTTGTGATAAGAGTTTGTTGGACTTGCTGTTTTCTTTGATCAGTGTGTTTATTTTCTCTATGGTATCTTCAGAATCTGAGATTCTTTCTTCTATCTCTTATATTCTGTTGGTTATACTTGTTTCTGTAGTTTCTGTTTGTTTCCATGTCCAGCCGACTCTCTGTGTTTTCTTCTTTGCCTCCATTTTAGTTTTCAAGTCTTGAACTGTTTCCATTATCTGTTTGATTGTTTTTCCTTGGTTTTCTAGGGTATCATTCACTGATTTATTCAATTCTTCAAACTTTCTGTTATATTTCTCATCCATTTCTATAAGGGTGTTCTTTACTTGCTGTTTAAGGGCGTCAATCACTTTCATAAAGTCAATTTTTTCTACTTCTTCTTGATTAAGGTGTTCATGTCCTCCTGTTGTGAGGTCCCTGGTTTCTGGTGGTTTCATGTTGCTTTTCAGATTGTTGGGTGAATTCTTGCATTGGCGCCTGCCCATCTCTTCCTCCAAATGCTCCCCTATGGATCTTCTTTAACAGGATCAGGTCTCCTTGCCTACTGATGTACCTTCCCAGTGATGGCTCTCCCCAGCGATAGCTCTCCTGGTGCCGAGATCAGATCTCCGTGCCCAATGATGGCTCTCCCCAATGCTGGCTCTCCTGGAGCTGAGATCAGGTCTCCGTGCTGGTTGGGTAGCTCGTAAACAAAGCGCCTAGCTTGCTTGGTACAGGCAGGCTATTGAAACAAAGGAACCCCGCCCTTGGGTGCCTGCTCCGGGAATTCTAAGAATGTGTGAGCGTGAAATGAAAGCCTGTTTCAGTGCCTGTTGTCGGAATCAGGATCACACACATTCCTAGTCAATCCAATGTTTGTCAAATAAAGAATAGCCCCCGTTTAATGTAGAAAATGTCTTCTACACATACACCCACACATCCTACTCTGATCTGAAGCTGGTGTAACAAGGGCCACTTGGATACACAGCCATGTTAGCAAGCAAAGCAAGCCAGACTGGAGAGCGGTACCCCTGTCTATAGCTGGAGAAATGTGAAACTACTGATGTGGTTCAGAAGTTACAGCGACCCTTATTTCTGGAAACTTCTTACAGGGTGTGTGCCTCTCTCTCTCTCTCTCTCTCTCTCTCTCTCTCTCTCTCTCTCTCTCTCTCTCTCTCTTTCTCGACAGGGTTTCTCTGTGTAGACCTGACTGTCCTGGAACTCACTGATGTCCACCTGCCTCTGCTTTGTCAGAAGACACGGAGAGAAGTTTGTTACATAGAGAACAAAGGACAGGCAAGCTCTTCAGGAGGGCGTGCATGAGAGCTTCTTTACCGGACTCCATCCGCCTGAGGCTTGGACATGTGGCTCCATTTAGTCTGATTGACCATATCCACTTTGATAAGCTCCTTCTCTGGTGTCCTCCTCAGTCAGGCCATAGTGGACATGGTCTAGTTTAACTAATCCCACAGTCGAGGAGAAAGTCTTCAATAACTATGATTCGAATTCAAAAACAGAAAATGGAAATAAACTAACAAAAGTAGCTTCTGGCCACATCTGAGTAATGGGGGCTAGAACTGGAAACTGGTGGACAAGACAGGACGGAGTTTATTACTAAATTCTGCTTTTTTTCTGCTCTCTGAACAACGGCTAGCCTTTCGATGCACCGACTGCACCAGCAATTCTGAAATCAGAATTTGGTTCACGATGTCTGGCATAATAAACGTGTTTAAACCTTCCAGTCTGTAAACCCTGCTGCATTTGGACAGTCGGTTGTCTGGGAAGTCAGAGGGAAATCTGTCTGGCTCATAAGTGTATTTCCTGGCAAACCAGATTAAAACCATTCCAAAGTCTGGTCCTCTCCTTCCATCCAGGTCATCGGGCTTGTCTCTGAGACTCACCTCTAACTTCATCCCTTCTTCATGCATACGGGAGGTAAGCACACACACACTAAGGCCCCAGAGTCTTGCCTTCTTCCTGACCACTGTGGATAACGTGTTAATTGAAAGGCTAGCAGGTGTACAGCTGCACGACTTAGGTTTTTGGGAAGTTTCCTCTGCAGAATGAAGAACAATGGTACAGACAAAGAATGACGGGGAATTGGGCTAGCTGAACTCGGTAGAGTCTCTGGAGGGGGCGTGGTCTCTGGAGGGGCGTGGTCTCAGGCTGTAAGTAGGCAGAAGGAGCTGTGGGAAGGAGCTGTGGATTGATCTGTTCTGCAACATCTGAGCTCCAGCCACGGAAAGTGTTAGTTATTCCTCTGAGCCTGGCTCAAGGAAGTCATTGCCGTGACTCCCGTGAGTCTGAGGCATTAGGGTCCATGCTCACCGCAACAAGACACTTCACTCGGGACTGCTGCATCTGATCCTCACAATAGTGTATCTGTGTTGTGTGGCAAACAAAAGGCAAAGCTTGAATAGTACAGGATGGGGGTTGGAGAGCTGGCATAAGGGTTAAGTGTACTTATTGATCCTGGCAAGCAGTGTTTCTCAGCCTCCTGACGCTGCGACCCTTTAATACAGCTCCCAACCATAAAATTATTGTCATAACTGTAATTTTGCTACTGTTATGAATCATCACGTAAATGAAGAGTCTCTGTCATGATGGCTCTGATGAGCATTTGCCTCTGACCGGATGTGTGGTGACACCCAGGACATGAGAGTTCACAGACTCCACAGGAACTTAAAGAGATCAGGGGAACACAAGGCCATGACACAGTACTTCAGCTGATACCTCTTTATTATAAGGAACATACAGAAAATCTTTCAATTAAGGAGAGTAAAAAATCTTGGTGACCTACTATCTTTTTTGATATAGCATTTTAAAAATCTTAGTAGCCACAAACCATAATTAATATCAAACAACTCGTATCTTTTAATTTGTTGGCATGTAATTTCCAAATTCTTTTTTAAATTTTTTTATTTATTATGCATACACTACTCTGTCTGCATGTCTGCCTGTGGGTCAGAAGAAGAGGCACCAGACCTCATTACAGACGGTTGTGAGCCATCATGTGGTTGCTGGGAATTGAACTCAGAACCTCTGGAAGAGCAGCCAGTGCTCTAAACCTCTGAGCCATCTCTCCAGCCCTCAGTTGGATTTTTATCTGAGAATTTCCAATGTTTTCATGGTCTTCAAAATCTTTAACTCTAAAAGTCTGAATAACGTAGCAGAATAGGCATGGGGTAGGGGGTTAGGGCACTGGAATGAGACAGATTAAACTAAGAAGGCACTTTGTGACAGTTGTAATACTGTCTAAATACATGTGATGCAAGCGTCAGAGGATACTCTGGGAGTCAGGCTGTGAGGAGAGGTTTCCCTCCTCTCCATTCAATACAATGGGATATATAGGGTATACATGGGTATACGGCATGAGCAATGGGAACAAAGCCCGAGGCCTTCGATGCATCCCTCATTGCTATTGTCACTTCCTCCAAGGCCAACTGCAGTTACTAGCTGTAGCAGCTGCAGGGTGGCATCTATCTATCTGTCAAAGTGCACCGGGACCTCTGGGTTACCCTCGCAGGCAATGACAACCCGCCTGGTGCTGACACTGGCCCTGTATCTGCAGTTGGGAGCCCTAGAGCTCCCTGTCTCTCTGCAGTCTGTGACCTTCAGTACACCCTCGTGACAGTTCATCTGGCCATTCTTGCACTGGATACTGGCAGTACTGCAGATGCTACGAATGTTCCAGATGTCTTCGTGGATGAAGGTGTTGAAGCGTTTGCAATGATGAGAAGTCATCTTCCGTCTCTGCATCATCAGGTTGCAGTAGCTGTCACTGCCTCCGGTCTGCTGAGAGTCAACATGCTGCCACAGGAACCGCTGGTACATTCGATCCTGTCCATAGGAGGGCTGCACGAGCTCTAGCCCCAGCAAGGCCAGGACCAAGAGCAGAAGCAAGGACTGGGTCCTGGGCAGAGCCATCACGACCTAGAAAGGGCCTGAGAAGAAAGCAAAGACAGAAGGAAAGAGGGTAAAGACTGGGCACTGACCTACTGAGAACGGCAAAGTAAAATCTCTGAGCATCTGGGCAGAACAAGCTTGGCTAAATGAGTTAAAAAAAAAAAAAAACCGGAGGCTGTGAAGCTGGGTAGGCAGATGATGGGGGGACCTGGGAGAGCTCGGAGAGGACAGTGAAAAGGACCAAAGCACCTGTGTGAAATTCTAAAGACTTAATACAAATAGACAGGAACGGCTTAAGGAAGGGCTATCGGATGCTGCCATCTGGTGGTCAGTCCTCAGATTGACTTGCAGGTTGACTCAAAGGAGCAAACAAAGTGGACAGTTTTTTTCAGAGTCAAGCAGACTTCACAATGCAGGTACAGACCAAGAGCCGTGTCTTTCAGAGCTGGTTTGAGGTACACATGTGTACTTCATCCTACCTGAAGCCTCTGCTTTGCTACGTGATAACTACCAGTATGAAATGCAAGTGTTACTCTTTAACACCCCCCACGTTCACAGCCTGTGCCCTGCTTCCGTGCCTCCAGGTATGGATTTGAGATAGCGTTGCTGCAGTTATTAGCAGCCCTGGAGGTCATTGAGGATGGCCCCCTCGCTCATGTTTGGCCTGGCACCCTACTTCCTGTTTCCCTGATTCCACTAGAAAGGTGAACCTCTGCTTGGCACTCACTGGGCCTCCCAGTCAAAATAGTGAACTATCTCCTCTAGGTAGAATAGATATTCTGCTCCAAAGATTAGAACACAGCACGTGTTCTCTCCCCGCCGTCAGAGACCATCCTTCAGAAAGGCTGATTCACCTGGGAGCACACCCAGGGGATGGGCGGGCTCATGATTCCTTCAATGAGACAGAACAGTTAACCTTTCCAGGAGGGTAACTGCTTCACTCAGGCTGCTTTTTGAAATTCTCTGTGTGAAACCATGATTCTGGTTCGGTTAGAGTCGAGGTTTCTAAGAGAATTAAGGGACTTCATCAGGTGGCTGAGGGTAAGAGCATGAGGTTTGCCTGCCCCTCGGCGCTGACATTCTCATAGTGGTTTGTGCTTGGGGGTGTGTACGAGAAGGGAGGAGAGGTGGGGAGTATGCCTTCCCCCAAGGGCTCCTGTAGTGACTATTAGTTAACAGACAACTCTTTTGAGAACTCCCATCTGCCTTGTCTGTAAACAATTATCATCCTCACTGCCACAGAAAGATGAAGTCCCTCCTCCCACTGATGGGCAGATAAAGAAGAACATCTCTGTTTCTGTCCCTCCCCTCGAGAGCCGCTGAGTAGAAAAATTAGGAAACACTAAATTTCCTAGGAACTCGTGACTCTTCCAGACAGATTCTTAATGGCTTTAGAGACATCTTTATTTCTGTGCGTCGTAAATCAGGAGACACAAGTTTCAGATAGTTTGTGTTCTGACAGTGACCGTTGCCATCAGTGTTCTGGAATAAAGAGGGGATTAAAAGAATGTAGAACCAACTCTGTGCAGGGGCCTGCTGGCTACTGTCTGATGACAGACTCGTCTAAGTGGACAGGCAAGCCATTTTCACAGGCAACAACAATGCGTCTGGACCCTCTGGAGGCTCGGTACCGGCACGGAGGCCGGGTATTCCCTCCTCTATGCTTGCAGTTGGTGACCTGGAATTGAGAGGTGCTTATTCTGAAGTCATTTCCGTAGGGCTCTCCATCTTTTCCGCAGATAGCCTTGATGCTGTCCTTGCTGCCATGAACAAAAGTGTTGAAGTCCTTGCAGGGAGAGGTCAGGCCTCGCTTCCTCATGGCGCTTTCACAATATCTGTCGTCACGGCCACTTGGATTGGCATCATAGTGCTGAGTAAGGAACTTTTTATACCTGGGGTCATTCTGAGCCAGAGCTGGTGGGGTCACAACCAGACCCAGCATGAAGACCAGCAACAGGGGGCCCAGACTCACTGTCATCTCTTCCAACAGAGATTCCTGCCAAGAACAAAAAGTAGCAATGGAGGGGTCATGGCACCACATTCCAATTTAGGCTAAAAGGGTGGAGACATTTCTCTGTGATAGGACATTATAAATCAGCTGTCCCCAGGCATCGAATTCCATCTTTGCGTTCCCCTTCCTAGTTGGCTCCATGATCTATCTCCTCCTCTTTCTTTTAGGATCACCATCAGTCATAGCATAATTGAAAATGTTTATATCCTTAGCCACTCATTACTTAACTGACAACAAACATCACTCAGCTCCCTGTGGGCCCCAGAAACATGCTAGATCCTGGGACACAAAGACGTGAAGATGTATCAAGGACAGGGGCAGCGGTGTCGTCCCAGCTACTTAGGAAACCAAGGCAGGAGGATTGCTAAAGCCCTGGAGTTCCGTGCTAGCTTGGCCAACACAAATGACTCTGGGGGGGGGGGAGGCACTGAGCACAGGGACAGCCAATGCCCCAAGGGCACTAAGATGGCTTCCAGGCATTCAGGTGTGAAGAAAGCTGTTGAGAGCAGCCGCCTTGATGTGAGGGGGCAGGTCTACTTCTCCCAGAGGGCAGAGTTCCTGTGCTATGCGCAGGAAGAATGGACCAGCGTGCAGCCCTTGTAGAAGATCTGGAAGCAATGTCTGCAGAGCGGGAACAACACAAGCTCGTGCTCCAGACTGCCTCACTTCAGCGTCGTTCGGAAGATTTGCGAGAATAGGTGCTAGTCTCCCGTGTCTGTAATAGTGTCACACGGGCACGTGATCTTACAGTGTGGCAAAATAAAACATAAAAAACCAAACTGGGATCTCTTCATGAAGCCAAAGGGCTCACAGTCTGCTGTAAGATCTCTCTGAAAAGGACAGAGGAGAGCGCTGCCATGGTCTCTGGAGAGCTCTCAGCTCACCCCGTACCACACACACCATCACAAACCACACACCTTAGAGCCAAAGGCACCTTCTGCTGGAGCTTGGCCCCCTTATGGAGTTTTAAAAGATGTTATTTCTAATGTAATTTGAAATTCTGAGAACCAAGAGGTATTAGGTGTTTGTGGCAAGCAGTTTTTGATAATACCTGTAAGTCTTTGAAGAAGAATGTAAAGATAATCCTGAGACCTAACAACCCTCCTCACAGTAGGGCTGCAGAGATGGCTCAGCAGTGAAGAGTGCATCCTGCTCTCCCAGATGACCTGAGTCGGTTCCCAACACTCACACTGAACAGCAGCTCACACCTACCTGCAACTCCAGCTCCCAGGGATCTAATGTTTCTGGCCTCTGTGGGCACATACACTCTTTTACTGATACTTGCCCACAGACACGCAAGCATACACTTAAAATAATAAAAATAAATCTTTTTAAAAAGCTCTGTAAGAGCCGGGCAGTGTGGCGCACGCCTTTAATCCCAGCACTAAGGAGGCGGCAGACGGATCTCTGTGAGTTCGAGGCCAGCCTGGTCTATCTACAAAGTGAGTTCCAGGACAGCCAGGATTGTTTAACAGAGAAAACCTGTCTCGAAAAAACAAAAACAAAAAATGAAAACAGCAGTATAAAGAGAAAGTAGTTCAGTCATAAATGCTGGGCTTGAGGATGCTGTGACAGGAAACTTAAGGATCCTCGAGACCCAGCCCAGTGACTGCTGAGCTTCAGGTCCCAGGAAACATGGTCTGAAGGAACATGGGCACAGATGTGCACCTCACCACAGAACCATGATAGACAGCCGTGGGGCTCACCACATTTGACAACAAGAACAAAGTTCTGAGTTTTTTTTCTTGGATACAGGGTCTTGCCATGTAGTCCAGGTTGACTTCAAACTCTTGATCAAAAACTACCATGTCGAGTTAATGTAGTTCTGGGGAGATGGAGGCAGGAGAATTGGAAGTTCAAGGTCATCTTTGGCCCCATAGTCGGCTCGAGGACAGCCTGGGATATTCAAGACCTTGTCTGTAAATAAATATAAAGACTGTTGCATCTTTCGGCCTGAAGAAATGTGTTGTTGAAGGAGAAGATCAGCCCCAGGTAAAAGGTTTTTTGTTTTTGTTTTTTTTTTTCTTTCCCTAAAGTGTGGTGCATTTTCAGGGGCGTTAAGTTAATCATTAGTGGGCTGGAGAGATGGCTCAGCGGTTAAGAGCACTGCCTGCTCTTCCAAAGGTCCTGAGTTCAATTCCTAGCAACCACATGGTGGCTCACAACCGTCTGTAATGAGGTTTACTGTCCTCTTCTGGCCTGCAGATATACACACAGACAGAATATTGTATACGTAATAAATAAGTATTTCTTAAAAAAGTTAATCATTAGCTTTATTTTGTGTTTCTCTCACGTGTAAACCTCAACACTTTTACCGTGTGTGTGTGTGTGTGTGTGTGTGTGTGTGTGTGTGTGTGAAGGCGAGGTCCTGGCACTCAGCTTGTATGTAGTCTGTTCCTCGTGCAGGGTCCGGGAAGATAGCAAGACTCTAGGTCAGGGGGGTCTAAGACCCTACTGAGAATGTGCGAGACAGGTGATGGAGCGGGGGGAAATGAACTGTCTTTCTAATTAGCACCTGACGCTAACCAACCCTGTGCGTTTCATGATGACCGCAGAAAAACTCGGTGTACGGCTAAAGAACACCACATTTCACAGTATCGAAATAGCATGCACATTATAATGTGCTACAGAATCAAATGCGAGTGGGTCTTGTTCATTGAGAAAAGATGGTGCCGGGTGCAGAAGGGACAACTACCCTGAAGAATAACCAGTGTTTACGCGCTGCTGCTGCTCTAGCGGAGCTGCCAGCTGAGGGACACGGGCTTGCTGAGCTCTTCGCATTGGTATTGGGGTTATCTTTCCTGGGTGTGGGTTGTTTATTCCCCGAGAAATTAGAAAGAGTTGTGTGTGGTGCTGCATGCATGCCTGCAATCATAGAACAGGCACGGGGACTCTCCTGGCTGCCTAGTGAGATCCATGCAGACCTAAACACACGTAGTAACAAGAGCTGCAATACTTGAACGACTCAGCAGGTGGCAGTCGTGGATAGGGATGCTGCCATTCGGCAACCACGGTCAGCCTGTACTGAAAACCTTTTAATAAGAGTACAGACTGTGGGGAATGTGAATCGGCAAGCAATCGTGCCGGGCTTTGGGTAGTTAGGACACCAAAGCAAAGTCCACAATGTGGAGGATCCAAACGCCGAGGATATCACAAAGCAGATGTTGACCAGCTCTCGGGTTTCATGGCGGCTGTCTCCAAAGCACATCGGTACTCATGAGATCCTGTCCATATTTCCCGATGCTGTATAACCTACGATTGAGCGGGATCCGTATTCTTTGCCTTGAATCATAGTGCTTGCTCACGGCAGGCTCTCATTGTGCCACGTGATTAATTTCTCTTCCCTCTCCAGGCCTATGGTACCAACGGAAGAAAGAGGTGATGGGGTAACCTTGGCCCAATCTCTGAAACACATCTCCATGACGGTTGTCTGTGTAAGCCCAGTCCGTGTATCGACTAACACCACACCGTGTTTCACCTCCTAAAAAGACACTTCCTTCTAGACTTTGAAACCACGCAGGCCTGTGTGGCCAGGTAAAGGGCTTGCTTGTTTCTAACTTGCAGAAATCGCGCATTAATGTTTACCAACTCACCTAACAGTTCTCGGGCTTACTATGTATAACTTCATTTCTCTAATGAAGAGACAGAACCCCAGCAATACACCTGGAGCACCGCTGTGTACTGTCCACTCCCTTGCAACTGCCTCACTCACGTATTTAACTCTGAATTTCCTCATGCCAGGTGAAACTGCGTGAAAACAACGACAGCTGGATGATCTGGGGTGCGGGTGTAAACCGTCAAGGCCAAAGGGCCGAGCCAGGTCAGTACCCAGCACGTGACGTCACTCGGACTTCTCTGGACTCTTTTTACAGCTTGTAAGCTGATCCTGCAGTCCTCACCAGCACCGAGGCTCTCTTTTCTCCCCACGGGCAGGGCTTTGTACCAAGAGACAGAGCAGGGCTGACCATTTGGGGCGACCCTGTCACAGCTGCGCCCTCACTACCTGTGTCTTCCTAGCAAAGCTTGCAGAGGAAGCCATAGCAACAATGCCTCACCTTCCTTTGAATCCTCCCTCCTCCCTTCCCCCATTTACTGTCTTTTGATTTTAGCAAGCATTCCACTTGTTTCCAAAGAGCATCCATAATTTTTTTTTTTTTTTTTTAAGGAACTGCCAGAAGCTCTTCTCTTTATTCCTGCAAAGCCACATGCTTGCCCTGGAAGTTCAGCACAGTCCCATACCTTGGGAGATTTTTGTCACAGCTGAGCCTCTGACCTCTGCCCTCACCTCCCACACCTCCATCTCCTGGGTCCCAGTCTCATTCATTACCTTAGCCCAGAAACAAGCTATCCCAAAAGAAACCTGCTTTCATATTAAATTTAGAATCTGACTTATTTTCTTTTTTAAGCATGAGGTTGGAAAACTGGATGGCAATCTGTAGAAGAATGAAAATAGATCCATATCTATCACCATGCACAAAACTCAAGTCCAAATGGATTAAAGACCTCAATATCAGTCCAAACACACTGAACCTGATAGAAGAGAAAGTGGGAAGTACCCTACAACAGATGGGCACAGGAGATCGCTTCCTATGTATAACCCCAGCAGCACAGACATTAAGGGCCTCATTGAATAAATGGGACCTCCTGAGACTGAGAAGCTTCTGTAAAGCAAAGAACACTGTCACTAAGACAAAAAGGCAACAGACAAAGGATTGATCTCCAAAATATATAAAGAACTCAAGAAACTAGACCGTAAAAGGCTAATCAACCCAATTATAAAATGGGGCACTGAGCTGAACAGAGATCTCTCAACAGAAGAAGTTCAAATGGCCAAAAGACACTTAAGGTCATGCTCAGCTTCCTTAGTGATCAGGGAAATGCAAATCAAGACAACTTTAAGATACCATCTTACACCTGTCAGAATGGCNAATGGCTAAAATAAAAAACACCATTGATAGCCTTTGCTGGAGAGGTTGTGGAGAAAGGGGTACACTCATCCATTGCTGGTGGGAATGCAAACTTGTGCAACCACTTTGGAAAGCAGTGTGGCGGTTTCTCAGGAATTTCAGGATCAACCTACCCCTGGACCCAGCAATACCACTCTTGGGAATATACCCAAGAGATGCCCTATCATACAACAAAAGTATATGCTCAACTATGTTCATAGCAGCATTGTTTGTAATAGCCAGAACCTGAAAACAACCTAGATGCCCTTCAATGGAAGAATGGATGAAGAAAGTATGGAATATAAACATATTAGAGTACTACTCAGCAGTAAAAAACAATGACTTCTTGAATTTTGCATGCAAATGGACGGAAATAGAAAACACTATCCTGAGTGAGGTAAGCCAGGTCCAAAAAGAGGAACATGGGATGTACTCACTCATATTTGGTTTCTAGCCATAAATAAAAGACATTGAGCCTTTAATTCGTGATCCTAGAGAAGCTAAATAAGAAGGTGAACCCCCCAAAAAACATATAGACATCCTCCTGGATATTAACCTTCATCAGGCGATGAAAGGAGACAGAGACAGAGTCTCACATTGGAGCACCAGACTACAACCCCAAGGTCCAAATCAGGAGCAGAAGGAGAGAGAGCTTGAGCAAGGAACTCAGGGCCATGAGGGGTGCACCCACACACTGAGACAATGGGGATGTTCTTTCGGGAACTCACCAAGGCCAGCTGGACTGGGTCTGAAAAAGCATGGGATAAAATCAGACTAGCTGAACATAGTGGACAATGAGGACTGCTGAGAAGTCAAGAACAATGGCACTGGGTTTTGATCCTACTGCATGTACTGGCTTTGTGGGAGCCTAGGCTGTTTGGATGTTCACCTTACTAGACCTGGAAGGAGGTGGGAGGTCCTTGGACCCCCCACAGGGCAGGGAACCCGGTCTCTTAGGGCTGATGAGAGAGGGGGAGTTGATTGGGGGAGGGGGAGGAATATGGGAGGAGGTGGTGGGGAAGAGATAGAAATCTTTAATAAATAATAATAATTAAAAAAAAAAGCATGAGGTTGGGCCTAGAAGTCCTAAGGAGGGATATCTGGTTTCTTTATAGATGAATGGCTAGAGTGCAGGGGAGGAGAAACAGAGCAGAAAGAGGCAGAATCTTACAAAAGTTGGCCAGCTTTCCTCCAACTGGAGATGAGTCCAGATGTTTGCTCCTGGAGACCAGGTCCAGCGGTGTGAAGCAGAGGCGCTCTCAGTCTGGTTATATACAGGGCTGTGTGACTGGGTGGGGAAGACCATTTCTAAGGACCCACTTTGTCAGACAGATGTAAACAAGGACACCACTAGGGGACAAACAAGGGGTCATTCACCTTTTCCTGGGCATGATGGGGTCAAACATTAACTGCCTGGTGGGGCCGATGTTTGCTCAGAGACAACAATGTTTGCTAGGCATGGCCTTTGTACCAAAGCCACCTCTTTACCGATGTCCATGGTCCTTACCCTTCCCATGGTAGGACTGAGGTCTCATTCTTCATATGCCGTGGAATGATGCAAAAACATGTTATCTCTGACCTTAAGGTCAACTTTGGAAGGAGTCCAGAGGAGAAGTGAGGTAGCTGTGCTCCCGTCCTCCTTCCCAGCATTTCCTGGCTCATCTTCCTGTCACCCATCCACAGGAGACAGAACCTGACTTCCAACCTGATCCAAACCACATAAAGAAGGCAGTGTGTCCGTCCCTCTGCCCTGCTTCTGAGGAAGACCATGACTAAGCAGTAGTAGATAAGCCACGCGTCAGATTTCCTCCACCCACAAAGCACACAGGGAGGGAGCAGAGAGCTTTCTGGAATCTTCAGGACTGGACAGAGGGCTCGGCTACAGGCACAGACAGCTCTTCAGAGGACCCAGACCCAGTTCTCAGCATCCACGTGGCAGTTCACAGCCATCTAAAATGATACATTTTTCTGGCTTCCCTAGGTATGGCATATGCCTTGTACCCAAACATACATGCAGGCAAAATACCCCCACAGAAAATAAATAAGTATATAAAATGTAAAGAATTGCTGTACACTTGTCTTCCGTGTAGGGCAGGATTGAAACAGTTTAGCTTTGTCAGTTTCTATATTTTGCTTCATCATTTTGTATAGATATTTGTGTGTCATTTAAGCTGCATTTATTTCTAAATAAGTAGGGAAAAACACCTACAGGTTGACGACGAGGGAGGAGAAGTGCAGGCAAGCAGCAAAACACCTTTCCCTACATGAGAACTCTGTTGGGGATATTTTGAGTGAGTCTGGGCATAAGAGCTAGAGCCATGAGCTGACTAACTTGCTATAGCAGAAGGAAGAAGATGCATGTCAGCATCATCTCCAGACCCACTCAGCGGGGCTCTTCCTCTGTGTAGCAGGAACAGAACCCCCTCAGGAAGCTCAGATGGGAAAGAGGCACGCGGGCAGCATCAGGACCCAACTTGCAGGCATGCTCACACCTGGCCTTGGGTGGGATGGTTCTGGCTTTACTTCAGGTTGGTATAACTGAGAAAACAGGCAATCAGTTTTCCTTTGAGGGTTAATCTCATTGTCTATTCATTAGGTGGAACCTTCCCAAAAAAGAATATTTGCTTACTAATTTCTGTATTCTTCATTACTCGACACCCAAGTCCCCATCAACTGACCTAGAGCCTCTAGCTGTGCAAACTCCCTGCGCTTCTGTTTAAAGGTTCAGAGATGCGAGATTTCGTAGCAGTTATTAAATAAAGCTTGATGGCTAAGTAGAGCGAAGTCTGGCTAGGGAGGCTGGCTGATACTCACCCTGGGGGCTGATGAGGCCGTCCGGGTGTGGCCATTGATCTGGGAGTGCTCTGTTGTTGCCTGCAAAAAGTTGCTGAAATCGCCTGATTTGCCTTTGCCAATGAAGTATTGTTCCCAACTACAGTGTAAAATCTTTCTTTAAAAGCTCATGTTTTTAATCCTAGCACTCTGTGAGTATGAGACCAGCCCAGTCTACAATACTAGTTCCAGGACAACCAGGGCTACACAGAGAAACCCTGCCTCAACAAACAACGATAAAGAAGCTGCCCAGAATGTTCTCAGCCCAAGCTCAGCCCATGGGACACGCAGCCCACGACAGCTTGAGAAGGTGGCATGGGGATCTGGAAGGTTTGTGTATTCCTTCCCTTCCTCTCCCCACTCCTAACCCAACTCTGCCTGTGATCAGATGACCAGCAAGCTATGCAGCCTGCCCTCTCTCTGCCCTGGTGACTTGAGGGTGCTAGAGTCTCTGGAAAGGAAGGCACAAGCACACTTCTGACCACAAGCACACTGCCCTGCCCCTGTGACAAGTGCTCTGCCAAAACGTAAAGTGTTTCCAAAGTACAGAAGCAACAGCCTGGGGACCTTCAGGGTGAGACCCGTGCTGCTATCCGGCGGGGAACTGGTGACGGAGGAAGGGAACCGATGCGCTCAGTGTGCAAACTTACTGTGTATGGCGGTGCCTGTTTTAAATTAATCCCGCATCACTCTTTCAACAGATGTGGAAGAACTGAGTTCTGGAGTCATCAACCACTCGTTTGTTCAGAGAGAACAGCCAAGCGCATTGCAACATCCTGATGGCCTCATTGTCCCTCGGGGGTGGGAGGAGTACCAGCCAGCCCCCACAGCCAGGGATGACCTCCGCGAGGCCCTTTCCTGCTGAACAGTCACAAAAGCAGACGCCAGACCCTAACCCGCAGCAAACCCACAAACACAAACCTCCTTGCCCGACAGACAGACCAGTCTCCCTTTCGGGAGCCGTGTTAGTGTGCTGAGCCGCCAAATGCCTTCTCTGAAGTCGCTGGCCCTTCATCTGACCACTCAAAGGATTGAGAACCTGCTCAATTCCCTGACAAAAGCCAGGCCATTTTTTTTTTCCAACTTGGCACATATTGAAACAGAAATGGGTATTTTTTTTAAAGTTTTCTATTTTATTAAGATGCAAGGTTTTATAGCCTAGGAATGTTAAAGTGTGTGTGTGTGTGTGTGTGTGTGTATGTGTGTGTGTTGCTAGGGCTCAGACCCAGGGCTTTGCACGTGCTATGGTAGAGTACCGACTGAGCCACATCCCTGGGCCTGAATATTTTATCTTTGTCAGTAATTTTAACTCACATGAAACAACTGCCAATTTAAAAAAGCATTCATTAAAAAAGTTTTAACCAACCAGGTAGTGGTGGTGCATGCCTATAGTCTTAGCACTTAGAAGGCAGAGGCAGAGGCAGGCAGATCTCTGTGAGTTAGAGGCCAGCCTGGTCTACAGAGCAAGTTCCAGGGCAGGCTCCAAAGTTTTAACCTCCTGAAAACCATTCTCCTTTCCTGGAATTTTTAACTCTCTTCTCCAAGCCAGTAGTATCCATGGACACGTGCTGCATGAAATTCTCCCTCCAAGACATTTCTCCCTTTAGATAGAGTGTATGTTTGATTCTGTTCTTCGGACTCATTGTAGGGTCAGGTGGGGAAGATATGAGAAAAATGTGTAAATTCCTGTACAACGCTAACTTAGCACAATCAACGATAGAAGTAGCTGAAAAGAGAAAAGCCCACAGGACTAGGGATTGAGGAAGTGGGGGCTCCACTGGTTGAGGGAGAATGGGAACAAAGTCCTGAAGACTTCCCTGAATCTCCAAACAAGATACAAATTAAACATTTACTTCCCCATACACTGGGCTTTGGCCTATTCCTGACTTCCAGTTATTCTCAGAATACCCTACAGAGATTGCACTCTGCTCAGTATGATGGGAAATCTCGAGAGATGTTTACCCAGCCTGCGTCAGTGCACTTTTTAATCCATGTTTGGGTCACACTAACAATGCCGCCACAAACCTTCCGTGGGACGCAGAGAGAACGGGATGAGAGGGGGGCTCGTGGGGAGCTCTGCACCCCACAAAGCTGAGACCCTGATGAACTGATGACTTTTGCAGGCCCGTCTCTGACCCTGGCCATAGCTAGTCCGCTTTTTCAAAACACTCCCCTCCCCCCGCGTTAAACTACAGGTCAAGTCCACAGTATCCGAACCCGTGTTACGACACCGCACCACCCCACGCAATCAAGACGGGAACAGGGAAGCCTGGGATTCTCCCAACTTTCGTTTTACAGATGTGGAAATTAAGAACAGGGAAAGAAAGGGACGTTAATTGACCAAGAGAACTTTTGCATTCCTGTGACGGAATGATTTCTAGAAAAGTCAAAACTAACTTTTAAAATAATACTAAAAATTAGTTAAAGGAAACCAACACTGATTATTTCCATAAATCTCCCAAACATTTGAATTCCCCTTTCATCAAAGGGAGTTTTTGAACTAACTCGGAGTGGTGCTACACTTTGAATAGCTGCAGGGAGTTGGCCAGGGCCTGTTCAGATAGACGACTGAGCTTTCTAGCCAGTGTGAACGAACAGTAAAAATTGCTGTCGCCACAAAGGGAAGACCCTGGCCTACTGCAGAAGTCCCAGTTAAGGACAAAGATACTACACAGCCACGGTTTGATGTGCTTTATCAGAGCAAGAGAATCCCAGCCGTCCTGTGAGAAGGCACGGACTGGGGAGGCTGTTGACACTCATCTCCAAAAGTTTCACAGCACTCTTCAGGCGGGAGACAGGAAATAGACAATGAAAAACACCAGTCCTCAAATGTTAAGTTCTGCGTGCACAACCTTGACAGCTTTTCCCACAAATATGATTCCAACCTAGGAACACTCAGGTCTTCCTTATCCGAGCAAACGCGCGCTCAGGTAAGATAAGGGTTCCTGGCACTCCCCCCCCCCCCCCCCCCCCCCCCCCCCCCCCCCCCCCCCCCCCCCCCCCCCCCCCCCCCCCCGCTCTCCGCAGATTCTGTGGTCCCTTCTCAGCCTTCTCTGCCAAGCTGGAAAGGGAACAGTGCAAAGGGGATCGCCAACTCTGGCAAGAGCTGATGCCCACCACACCTCAGCTCCGCAATCAGACCCGAGAACGGGCCTTCCAGGACCCCCACACCGCCCCTGGATGGACCCCAAACCGCCCCTGGGGTTTCCTTAGACAAACCGCTCCTGGAAAAACTATCTCCATAGTTTGGAGTAGAAACCCACACGGGCGCGGAACTGTGGAGGCGGCGACTTTGTTTCTCACCTTTTTTTCCTAGTGGGATGCCGAATAGGAGAACTGCAATTTCCCCTGTAATCTCGTCCGAAATATGGGTGAGGTCGATGTAGCCCGGCCACGCAAACAGATTGGAGCCGGGTGCAGAGGAGCGGAGGGTGGGCGTTCCAGGCTCGGTGGCTGGGACCGCACCCCGTCTCTGCAAGGACGCCCCTCCCTGCTGGGCAGAGGAACCAGACAGGCAGGCGTGCCGAGGACCAATCGAGGGGGACCCCACCCCGGGAGGTTGGAGGGGAAATCTAGAGCTGACGGCCGTCTTTCCTTTGGAACAGAGGCCGGCGGTGCGGTCCTCTTTGGCTGGGTGGTCAGAGAAAGAGAGTTTGTAGATAAGTTAACTACAGGGGAATTATTTTCAGGATGTAAAGAAAGGTTGTAAAATTGGGCTCGTCCGGGATTTGAACCCGGGACCTCTCGCACCCAAAGCGAGAATCATACCCCTAGACCAACGAGCCTCGGTGCTTCACAGCAGTTTACATTCTGTCCATCCTTCGGCGCTCAACTGTGGGACGCGCCAGTGTTTCTTTTTTTCTTCTTACGGGAACATTTTCTTTTGTGTTGTTTAATTTCCACCCCATCTTTCTCAACTCCCACCTATGAATTCTGGGTCTATCCCCTCTTGTTCTCTATCTACGACCACGACAGCTCCAGGCTCAGCATGGGATCAGATTTCAAGTCACACGCCTGTTTTCCCAGGCGCCCGAAGCGAGCCGGGGTGGCGCAGCCGGCTCCGGGTGGAGCTCCGACTGGCGCAGGACGTGTTCTGCAGGCTTGCGACCTCCGCTGCGCAGCCTCGCTGGCCGGAGGAGAATCGGAGAGAATACTGCCGACCCTCACAAGAACTGCGTCTTCAATTTCATTTCCTTTGCTGAACTTTATACTCTTCCAGTCTCATCTCCGACAAATACCTAAATGAATAAAAGCGCTTCTCTGCCAGTTGGGGGGTGGGGGCAATCACCGCGGTCAGTTCTGGGTTTTGTTCCGCAAATCAGAGTCCTTGCGGGCCAGCAGAGCACTGAAAACGTGCACACAAGCGGGTCCGTAGGTTCTGAACTTAGGACATAGGGCGGCAAATTAGGCTCAGCTAGAAACTAAAAGTAAACAATAAAACGCGAGCCAGGAGCCAAAAGCAGCGATGGCCGCCGGTTCTGAGGATTGTTAGGAAGGAGCGGGAACAGAGGACTAGAGTTAACTAGGGAAGCCCAAAATGCAGGCTACTCCTTCGAGCCGGAATCGAACCAGCGACCTAAGGATGGCTGTTGCAGACACTACAGTCCTCCGCTCTACCAGCTGAGCTATCGAAGGGAAGCACAAGAGTGCGTGTTCAGAAAGCGGCTTTCAGTCGGCAGACAGCCACTTCGCCGCCGCAGGGACGACTCAGCCAACGCTCCGTGGGTGTCAGCCTACCCGGCACCCGGACCCCGCCAGTCTGCGAGGTGGGACGGCGTGGGATGCCACGACAGCTAGGAATTCCACCCAGGGACTGGAGGCGTGGCTTGGTAGCGCGGTTACCCAACGTGAGATTTTCCAAGTTCAACCTCAGGTCCTAAATGTAAAAAAACCAAACCAACAAAAAACAAAAACAAAACAAAACAACAACAACAACAAAAAAAAAACCCTCTCCTTGGAGAGAAAGCATCTTTTAAAAGGAAGCCATAACCACAGCATCTTTGAGTTCTTATCAAGGTTTGGTGACCAAAGTCTCACCTCCAAACGGCGGCGCTTTATTTGCTGCGCGAGACAGTGAAGTACGGAGATCCCCCGGCCTCCACTTCTGTGCCGACTTGGCCTCCCCTCACAAACCCCTTCCTCCCTACTCCCTCTTTCCCTTCCCCTCGCACAGCCCGCCCGGGGTCAGGCCTCCCATCTCCCCGTTCCACACCCGCGTGTCACGCGTGGCGGACTGTCGCGGAGCGCCTCAGGGAGAATCAAAATAAGAAAGATTCTTTAAAAGATTTCTTGAGCGCAGGCCCCAGCGAGATTTGAACTCGCGACCCCTGGTTTACAAGACCAGTGCTCTAACCCCTGAGCTATAGGGCCACACGAAGATACCTTGTCTTTCTTTCTTAGAAAAGGATAACTTTGCTGGCTCCTTGGCCGCCCGACTGTCTGAAGGAAGACCATTACCAGACACGGTATATTCCTGTATACATTCCAATCCCATATACAGTATGGGAATTTAGTCTACAGACTCTGGGCTTGTTGGAACTGGCACAGTAGTGTAGTGGATTCTGATGGGGAGCACTACTCTGATAAATTTGAAGAAATGTCCCCACCACCACCGCAGCAACAGAGTCCTCCTCTCGGGCTTCCTTCTTCTGACGGTGAAATTCAAAACAGAAATCCAGCGCAAAGAAACAAGTCTGGGCGGAAACGGACGCTTCCACATCTGAATTTACCCCTCTGCCTCTTAAAAGATCCTTCCCCTCAGCGTCAGCACAAGCAAGCGCCAGGTCGCCTTTTAACTCATTCCTTCATTCAAGAAGCTCCCAATTCCTAGTCTGTGCTACGTTCTACACTAGAAACTAGACAGGGGTTCAGACTCTATCATTAGTAATTTTACTTCACTGAGAATTATTTTATTTCTCATACTTCTTTGTGCACCACGTGGGTGCCTAGTGTCTGTGGGAATTTTTATGAAACCAAAATTAAAAGCAAGTGTACCAAGTGTAACTTGCAAGTAAGCCATTTGGAGGGCCCTTAGAAGGGGTGGACTAAGTCTCAGGATAGGGAGAGGCTGAGATTTGTACAGTCGGGGCTGTGGGGTATCAGACGGTTCCGGGCAAAAGAAAATTATAAATAAAGTTCAAGAAAGACCAGATTATTAAAGGGTACATTGTTAGAACATGGTTGGTCCACACTCCTCGAAGGGACAAGAGCTGAGGTGGTTAGGAGAAAGGAAGGACGTTAGACCCTTTGGAAAGAGAAGACAGAAATTCACCATGCATGGAATGCAAAGTAAACGGAAGGGAGGAGAAACTAGAGAGCCGGGACACCAGAGTCGGGCGAGCACATGGCAGTGGCAGCTGCGGACTCAAAGGAAAGAAAAGAGACACAGACAGGGAAGCGAAAGTCTGCTGCTTTAAATACGGTGGACAGAGTGCAGAGGAGACGCTCAATCATACCTTGATACTTGTAAAAGGAAAAGCAAAAAAAAAAAAAAAAGCCACATTTTCAGGATATCTGGAAAGAAGAGAGGTGCAGAAATATCAGGGTTCGGGTGGGATAAACAGGAGGTGCAGGAGCTCTTCACCGGACACGCCTGTGTTTAGAGTCCACCAACTAAGGTGCTGAGACTAAATTATGTCTGGGAGTAGAGCTGAACGGTGGAGCTCGTTCCTGAACTGCAGCGTCTTGGGTTCAATGTCCAGGATCACAAAAATAAATAAAATAAAATAATAAAAGTTAAAAGGAATAGTAGTTTTCATCTGTAAACCTGACTGTAGGGACTGGGACCTGAGACTCCTGAGATCAGGACAAGCAAGCCAAGGACAAACACAAAGCAAGACGCTGCCTTGATCAATCAATAAGTAGAAATTAACTTTCCTGGCTGGCCTGGAACTCGAGGAAATCAGCCTTCCTTTGCTTCTGCCTCTATTACACCTGACTCTACAATCAGCGTGCTTCTCTTTAGAACATTGATCTGGGTTTGCATCTGTATGGGGCCTTTGAGTGCCCCAGCTAGAGTGTGAAGTCAAGACCAACCTTTCACCAAGTGAATTCCAGGGATTAAAAACCTCAGTCTACAACCCATCTTGCCACCCCCACCTCAAATTTTTACTATTATTATTGCTGTTGTGTTTGTGTCTGATAGGTTTGAGGGAGTCGGAACAGCTGAGTGGAATCAGTTTTCCTTACATCTTTATTTACAAGTATTCTGGGGTCCCAAACTCAGCTTGCTGGGTAAGCAAGCCAAGTATAGACTCACCAAGCCATCACAAATGCCCGAAATTTAAAATAAAATAAAGAAGTTTGAATCCTACAGGTCATCCACTAAGTTAGCACTTCTAAGAAGTCTATAGGCTGGAGAAGCTCATCGGTTAAGAGCACCTGATACTCTTGCTGAGAACCCAGGTGCAGTTCCCAGCACACACACGGTAGCTCACAACTGCTCTAACTCCAACTTCAGGGAACCAGCGATCTCTTTCAGCCTCTGTGCACACTTCATGCACATATTCTTGCAGCCTTGCACATGTATCCATAAATAAAAGATAAATATCTTTTTTCTGTTATGTACTCTTGAAGGAAGATGGGAAAGTGCCACTGGTAGAATCTCTGAACTGGGTGTTTCAAAGAACAAGACACCTGTGCACACAGCAACAGTAAATTCCTTTGCCTGAGGAGAAGGAGAGATTCAGACACAGTAACAGTTTCCTAGTCTTAAGGACCTGAGCGACTGGGAGCCAGACAGATTTCTGATAGCTAGACAGGGGAAGAGGGCACAGATAGTAAAGATGGCAAGCTTCTAGTTTCTTCGTCATCTTCTGCCCACCATGTCTCTCCTTCTGTTTGACCAATCCAGGCCAGTCAGTCAGATATGTCCAAGACCAGTCTTGATATGGAAGTTCAGGGTCTATCAGCAGTACCCCCCATACCCCTTGTTTAGGCAGATCAATATAAAACAAGAGGAAGGGTCCCATCCCATGCCACCAAAACAACTTAAACTTCCTAGCCTTCCAGGGGAAAACAGACCAGTTTCTGGATCCCCTTCTCCATTTTGTGGGAAATGTCTCCTGTATATGTGCCCCACTGTTTCCCCCCCAATCCGTCTGTGTGCACAATGCCCTCGTTCTCGTCTTCACGTTTAATACAGTCTGTTACCTGTTGCTGCCTGCTGCGTCTGAGATTTTTCTACCTTTTAATTCTTTAATAGGTGGAGGAAAAGAACCGGATCCTGACCCCTAGACAATCTCAACTGTTTGCCACAGAGAGGTAAGAAAGGATCAGGGACATACACAGCCTCCAGACTTATTGCCTCTTTGTGGAAATTTGCCTCCAAGTATAGAGTTTAGTCAAATGGAAGATGTAATTTGAATATCACCAGGGAGCCACAATTTCCTTTTAAAGAGAATTCGTTCAAACATTCCCCAATCCCAAATCCGGCGGTTTGCTGGGATAGTCACCTGTTTTTGTAGAAAACAGTAGTGGGTTCAACTCTCAGGTACTGCCACACACAAACAAATGGGTCAGATCAACAAAGCGATGTTCTGTGATTTGCACCAGCTCCGATTAGGAGGCGGGGAACTTCTTCCCCGTTCAGGGAGTATGGAGGCCCATGTTTGGTACATCCTATGCCAGAAGCTAACGGGTGACAACTGCGGTGTGACCCCTCTTGCCAAAGTCGGAGGACTCATTTGGTCCTGTGACCTGTGAGCTTGGGGAGAAACGGGAGTGATGGGAGGGGGTGTGTGGCGAGAGGACACCGACGTCTCAGAACCCTGGAGGCCTGGAGCCCAGTCCTGGTTCACACGGTCTGGGCTGAGTCATCTCCTCCAGCAGCCAGCAGCCAGCACAGCTTCCACGCAGAGCACATTTGCAGCCGCCCTTCAGGCTGCTTCCTCTGGGAGGGACGCAGTCTGCAGGCAGGGGCTCTGGCTGCTTCTGCGCGCGGGTTTCCTGAGCACCCGGGAACTGCGCTGGCCTCCCTCTTTCTCGACGAATTCGTCTCCGGCCTTTCAAACCGAAAAACTCAAATTTCCAGACCAGAAAAACCCTTGGAGTCGCCCAGGCAATGAGGGGTCTGCGTGCGTCGGGAAGCCACCTCGGCCCTGCTCCAGTGCGGGCAGCAGGGTTGCGGGACTGCACACCGGTGGACAGCTTGTTCTGTCGGCTCACTCCAGAGCCGAGCCAGCAAGCAGGGTGGGCGAGCAATGCGACGGGGAAGATCCTACAACTCTGGTTTCGGAGCGCGGGCTAAAGAGCGTGGAATGATGTAAATAGTTAGTGTCCGCGAAAGCGATTGGGCAGGTTGGTAGTGTGGCCGAGCGGTCTAAGGCGCTGGATTTAGGCTCCAGTCTCTTCGGAGGCGTGGGTTCGAATCCCACCGCTGCCAGTGTTTTCTTTGCAGCTAGACCGGCTATGTGAATGGCTTAAAGACCAAAAACAGTGTGGTCTTTCTCATCTGCACCTCCCACTCTGTGTCCCTCTTCGGTCCTCCCTTTCCTACACAAACCCCTAGGAAGTGATGTCAGCAAAGACCTGAACCAAAAGTCCTAGGTTGGGTTTCAAGTAAGGGGTTTGCTTTCTTTTCAGGCTGTTCTGGAGCTTGCTATGTAATTTAACATGGCCTTTGAGCGCTGAGACAAGAGGCCTGGTTTACCATGCATTGCTAGAATTTGAGGTTTCTTATGGTGCCCTTCTAATCAAATGTGGCAAAACTGTCTCCAAATATTGTCGAATGGGACCTTGAAGAGCCATTTTGCTCTTTCTAGATCCAAAGGAGGCATGGTAGTCACTGAAGAGTTTAGCCAGACTGACCCAGACTGTCTTGTGCTGGTTTGAAGCAGAAACGCCCAACAAAGGCTCCAGGATTCAAACACGAGGCTGCCAGTTGGTGACACTGTTTGGGGAGGGGGTACAGCCTCGGTGGGGAAGCGTGCCCCTGGAGCAGGCTTTGAGTGTTTGTAGTGGTACCCACTTCCAGCTCGCACTCTCTGGACGTGATCAGCCACTTTCCTGTTCCTGCCACCTGTTCCCTCCGTAAGGGACTCCCATCCCTCTGGAGCCGTAGGCCAGCATAAATTCTACTTTTGCCTTGATGATGGTGTTTTCCCACAGCAAGAGAAAGGAAAGTAACACAGGATTAAGACCCGCATTTCCTTCTCTCTCTAAGCAGATCCGTGTGTGCGTCTCTCTCCATCTCCTCCCCAAAATACTCTGAATTTCTCTTAATTATTCTCCTCTTCATCTTTGGGTGCCTCTGTTTTGACCTCCACCTCTCATTGCATCAGTTAACTTCCCTCCAGCCCCCTCACTCACCCTGCGAGGGAGTTTGAATGAAAATGGCCCTTATAAACTCACAGGGAGCGGTACTATTAGGAGGCGGGGCTTTGTTGGAGTGGGTGTGGCCTTTCGAAGGGAGTGTGTCACTGTGGGGATGGGCTGTGAGGTTCCAAGGCTTGGGATAGACGTCACAGTTCACTTCCTGCTGACCAAGATGTAGCCAGCACCATGTCTGCCTGCAAAAGAAACCCTAACTGAGACACTCTCCTTCCTCTCTTCTTTCCATCAAACTATCTCTCTGTTCTCTCTTACCATCCACCTCTCCTCTCTGTCCCTTCCTCCACCCCACCCTTTCTCCTTTCCTCCATTTCTACTCTCTTCATACCCATCTTTCTTCCAACCATTATTCTTTCCTTGTCTGTGTCTGACTCCTTCACTTTTCCTTCCTCTCTTCTGCAGTATGAATTCTAAATGTTCTTAGTAACAAAAACGCGGAGTCACCTATCAGGGGTTGAAAGCTGAAGGATCAGAGAAGCAGAGAGGCCAGCCACTAGGGTTCTTACCCCTACCAGTGTTCAAACCAAAAGGGTGATCCTGTCCTCAGACTGCACTGAGTTCCTGTCTCCTCCAGCCTTATAATCCTCTTTCTGCCCAGCCAAATCACTCCTGTCTCCACCTCCCTAGTGCTGGGATTGAAGGTATGTGATCTCAAGTGTTGGGATCACCTTTGTGTGAGCTCTGTTTTTCTTTTAAACTGGATCAATTTTGTACAGCCTAGGATGGCCTTGAACTCAGAGAGATCTGTCTGCCTCTGTTTCCGCAATCCTGGGATTAAAGGTGTGCTTCACCACTGTCTGCCCCCCACCCGGGGGTGGGGGGTGGTGGTGGGGCTCAGCTCTGCACTGGGATCTTCAGGCTTTCTTTGTTAAAACACAAACGAACATCACCACAGGCTCCTGTTTCTTGTCTATCTCGTCTCCCTTTCAGTATTGGAAAAGGGATAGATGTTAGTGGTTATCAAGGGGATGGCTGAGCTTATCCTGTGGAATGGACAAACATGTTGAATATCTAGGGAACTCAGAAGATAAAGCCGTGGAGAAAGCAAAATTAAATTAATGGCTTTATTGTAAACAACTTCCTTCGGGATGGGTGGGGCCCTAAGCTGGAAGTCCACTAAATGGATTCTGAGTTGAGTGTTTTATGTGGCCCCTAGGTCCTCCCTTTTTCTATCTTGGTTCTGTTTAGATACTTCCTTCCTTCTTCCCTTGTTTTCCCACCTGCCCTTTCCTGGGTGGAGACAGAAGAGGAGGAGGTTGGGGAGTGTGGAGGAAAAATGGGGGAGAGGGCCAGGATGTAAAATAAATAGATACATTTTTAAAAACTTAGTTAAAGAAAGAAAGCAGGCTGAGCAAGCCATGGGAAGCAAGTCAGTAAGCAGCTCCCCTCCATGGCCTCATGGCCTCTGTATCCGCTCCTGCCTCCAGGATCCTGCCCCATGTGAGTTCCTGTCCTGACACCCTTTAGTGAGGGACAGTAAATCTGAAGTGTATGCCAAATAAACCCTTTCCTCCCTGACTTGCATTTTGTTCATGGTGTTTCACTGCACCAATATAACCTTGAGACAGGTGAGGAGATACCGTTCTGCTTGGGGCCAGGCCCAGGCCTCTCCTAAGGCACCTAAAATAGGAGCCTGCATTCCAGACAGCCCCAGACTCCTTGCCCTCTGAAGATGGTGTCACTCAGGCTATGGGTCCCTTCTGTTTGTTCGGTTCGTTGGTTTGGGTTTTTTGAAATAGAATCTCTCTATGTAGCTCTGAAAGTCATTGCCTAGAACAGGCAGGTCCAACCTCACAGAGATCCACCCGCCTCTGCCTCCTGGGTGCTGGGATTAAAGGTGGGTGCCAGCCACACCTGGTCCGGACCCTGCCGAGGCTGGGGGATTCCGTTGACCTTCCAGTGACGCCGCTTTCCGTCAGCAGTAGGATTCTTGGCTTGATGTAGAAACCACTGAGAGCTGCTGCTTGAGAAGAAATGAAGGCTCCTAGGTATTCCACCCCAAAAGGAAATGACCCCTCTTTTTCCACGAACATCAGAGAACTGAGCTCCTCCGGAAGAGGCTCCCTTTAGAGTTCCATTTGGGTCCCTGGCATTCCTGTTAGGTAGCCACTCCATCTTCTCAGAGGCCACACCTGTCCTGATCCTGGCATGGCCCTTGTCCTCCTGCAAACTCTCTGATTGGGCCTCTGCATCTTTCAACTGGAGTTCACTTCCACCTGGGTGCAAAAGCCAGCAAGAGCGCCCACCAGCGGCGACCTGTGAGAAGGCTGTGAATCTGGTGCTTCTACAAGGACTCAGTTGCTGTCCCATCTAGCGTGGCTCCCTGCTTTTCACTCAACAGCTCCCAGTTTCCTGGGCTTCCTGACCGCTTCCCAAGTCCCTGCTTTAACTCTGTTAAAGCAAAGCTAGGAGAGCCGCTGATTGAGAGCCGGTCATCCTTGCTCTTCCATCGAGTGTAGTAAAACCACCGGTACCAACATGGCGAGGTTGGTACGGGGAGGCACCATGCACCAGACCAGTCCTACCACCTCTGTCTCTCACCTACCCCTGCCTTCTTAGCACCAAGAATTAGTCTCCTCACTACCAGGAAAAAGAGGTTGCAGCTGGACAAGAACTTTGCCGAGGGCACCCAGCATGGGCAGCAAGCCTGCCCAGAGAATTTGTTGCCACCTACCCCAAGGATCTGATGCGTAGGAGGCTGGGAAGGCTCTTATTTCTTGCCAGGGGTCAGTTTCCAAGGGTCCTTAAGGCTTTTTAAATTTTCCTTATGAGCCAGTGAGTTTCACTAGGAATGCTTACAGCAGGGTGGGCGAAGGGTCCTTCCCTCCCTGCATCAGTGCTGAGCGAGGCAACCCAGCGTGGGGAATAGGTTCCCAAAAACCAGCTCAAGTGCCAGGAACAGGTACTGATCCACTGCGAAGAGCCTCACAAACAGACCAAGCTACAGAGTTGTCAAACACATGCAGAGGGCTTAGGTTTGTCCCATGCAGGCTTCCTAGCTGTTGGTCCAGTGTCCACGAGCTCCTGCTAGCTCAGGTCAGCTGTCTCTGTGGGTTTCCCTGTCATGACCTTGCCCCCCATCCCAGTCATACAATTCTTCCTCCCAGAGCTCGACAGTGCGTGGCTATGGATCTCTGCATCTGATTCCAGCAGATACTGGATGAAGGCTCTCTGGCGACAATTACAGTAGTCACCAATCTGATTACAGGAGAAGGCCAGTTCAGGCACCCTCTCCACTGTTTCTAGGAGTCTTGGTTAGAGACATCCTTGTGGATTCCTGGGTGTTTCCCTGACACCAGGTTTTTCCCTAACCCCCAAATGGCTCCCCTATCAAGACATCTCTTTTATTACTACCTCCTCCATCTCCCCCTCAAACTACCCACCTGATCTCTCTTGTTTCCATCCCCCTATCCCCCATCCCTCTCCCCACCCCCACCCCCAGTTTACCCATAAACTCTCTTGTGTTTCCCTTCCCAGGGAAATCCATGTGTCCCTCTTTGGGTTCTCCTTGTTACCTAACCTCTCTGGGCTGTGCATTTTAGTCTAGTTGTCTTTTACTTTACAACTAATATCCTCTTTTTTTAAAGTTGATTTTTATTAAGCTCTACGTTTTTCTCTGCTTCCCTCCTTGCCTCTTCCCTCCCCTTCAACCCTCTCACATGGTCCCCATGCTCTCAATTTACTCAGGAGATCTTGTCTTTTTCTACTTCCCATGCAGATTAGATCTATGTATGTCTCTCTTAGGGTCCTCTTTGTTGTCTAGGTTCTCTGGGATTGTGATTTGTGGGCTGGTTTTCTTTGCTTTGTATTTAAAAACCACCTATGAGTGAGTACATATGATAATTGTCTTTCTGGGTCTGGATTACCTCACTCAAAATGATGTTTTCTAGATTGACCCATTTGCCTGCATATTTCAAGATGTTGCTATTTTTTCTGCTGTGTAGTACTCCATTGTGTAAATGTACCACATTTTTCTTATCTATTCTTCGGTCAAAGGGCATTTAGATTGTTTCCAGGTTCTGGCTGTGACAAACAAAGCTGCTATGAACATAATTGAGCATATGTCCTTGTGGCATGATTGAGCATCCTTTGGATATATACCCAAAAGTGGTATTGCTGGGTCTTGCAGAAGGTTGTTTCCTAATTTTCTCAGAAATCACCATACTGATATCCAAAGGGGCTGTACCAGCTTGCATTCCCACCAGCAATGCAGAAGTGTTCCCTTTTCCCCACAACCTCTCCAACATAAGTTGTCATCAGTGTTTTTGATCTTGGCCATTCTTACAGGTGTAAGATGGAATCTCAGAGTTGTTTTGACTTGCATTTCTCTGATGACTAAGGATGTTGAACACTTCCTTAAGTGTCTTTCAGCCATTTTAGATTCCTCTGTTGAGAGTTCTCTGTTTAGGTCTGTATTCCATTTTTTATTATTGGATTATTTGTTCTTTTGATGACCAATTTCTTGAGTTCTTTGTATATTTTGAAGATCAGACCTCTGTCTGAAGTGGGGTTAGTGAAGATCTTTTCCTATTCTGTAGGATGTCATTTTGTCTTGTTGATGGTGTCCTTTGCTTTACAGAAGCTTTTCAGTTTCAGGAGGTCCCATTTATTGTTTTTCTCAATGTCTGTGCTTCTGGGGCTATATTTAGGAAGTGGTCTCTGTGCCAGTGCATTCAAGTGTATGTCCCACTTTCTCTTCTATAAGGTTCAGTGTGGCTGGCTTTATGTTGAGGACTTTGATTCATTTGGACTTGAGTTTTGTGCATGGTGATAGATATGGGTCTATTTTCATTCTTCTGCATATTGATGTCCAGTTATGCCAACACCATTTGTCAAGTATGCTTTCTTTTTTCCATTTGATATTTTTTTACTTCTTTGTCAAAAATCAGGTGTTCAAAGATGTATGGATTGATATCTGGGTCTTCGATTTGGTTCCATTGGTCCTCCTGTCTGTTTTTATGCCAATACCAGGCTGTTTTCAGTACTGTATCTCTGTAGTAGAGTTTGAAGTCAGGGTTTGTGATGCCTCCAGAAATTCTTTTATTGTACAGGATTGTTTTGGCTATCCTGGTTTTTTTGCTTTTCCATATGAAGTTGAGTACCATTCTTTCAAGGTCTGTGAAGAATTTTGCTGGGATTTTGATGGCACAACTAATATCCTCTTATGAGTGAGTACACCCCCTGTTTGTCTTGCTTGGTCTGGGTTACCTCACTGAGGAAGATTTTTTTCTAGTTCCATTCATTTACTTGCAAATTTCATGAGGTCATTTTTTTTAAAAACCACTGAGTAAAACTACACTGTGTCAGTGTGCACACTTTCTTTATCCATTCTTCAGTTGAGGGGGCATCTAGGTGATTTCCACATTCTGGCTATTACAAATAACACTGCTGTGAACATAAGTGAGCAAGTGTCCTTATGATATGATTGAGCATTATTGGGTATATGCCAAGATTGATTCCCAATTTTCTAAGAAATCACCATATTGATTTCCAAAGTGGCTGTACAAGTTTGCACTCCCTCCAGCAATGGAGGAGTGTTCCCCTTACTCCACATCCTTTCCAGAGTAGGCTGTGATTTGTGGTTGTAGTAATATGAGCGGCGGGGCTGCATCTCCAGCACCCCGGCCGCCTGGCTAGCTTATGCCCGAAATAACAACACACAAACTGTATTCATTTAAACACTGCTTGGCCCATTTCTATCTAGCCTCTTCTAGGCTAATTCTAACATATTAATTTAGCCCATTTCTTATCATCTATGTAGCACTGCTAGGTGCGCTTACCGGGAAGATTCTAGCCTACGTCCATCCTGGGTCGGAGCTTCATCGCATATGCCCAGGAGAGCGAAGCAGGGCCTCTGCTCCAGAGAGAAGAGCTGTTGAGTCTGAGCTCACTTCCTCTTCCTCCCAGCATCCTGTTCTGTTTACTCCTCCCACCTATATTTTAACCTATCAGGGCCAAGGAGTTTCTTTATTGCTTAACCAATGAAATCAACAGATTGATATATGACACTCCCACATCATGTGGTTTTGATCTTGTCTATTCTGACAGGTGTAATTGGTATCTCAGACTCATTTTGATTAGCATTTCCCTGATGGCTAAGCATGTGGAACAATTCTTTAAGCATCTCAGCCATTTGAGATTCTTCTGTTGAGAATTCTCTGCTTAATTGGATTATTTGGTATTTTGATGTCTTGAGTTCTTTATTTTAGAGATCAGCCCTCTGTCAGGTGTGGGTAGGTGAAGATCTTTTCCCATTCTGTAGGCTGCTGTTTTTGCTCAGGTTCATTCTTAAGAAGAGAAAAAGGGGGAGGTCTGTGTTAGAACAAGCTAGGATGTGGTGGTGAAGGAGACAGAGGGTGAGGGAGAAGGGGACAAGGGAAAGGGGGCAGGGGTATTTGCCCTGGAAGGACAGAGAAGAGACAGGCGTGGCAGGTAACAAAATGGCGGTTTATAAAGGTAAAGGGGGAACCACATGTTAGAATGAGGTGTTTAATTTTAATTGGGCATGTTAATTAGGTGAACCAAAGGGGGCTGGCTTCTGATTGCTTGACTCTGATAGTCAGCCTCAGGAGGAGGAAGTGGCCAAATAAGGAATAACTACGTTGGTAGCTAGTTTTAGAAAAGCAATCTAATGGTTTTTAGCAAGGCAGAGAGAATGGGGGAGAGGGGCAAGGCCTGCCAGAGCCACATACTCAAGAGGGCTAATGTCCCTTCACTCAGGACTTATCTAGGTTTAGGTTCTCGGTGACTCGAGCAGTGACTTGGTGTCAGGCATGGGCTCCATTTTATGGAGTGGTCCTTAAATTCAATCAGATAATGAATGGTTACTCCACGGTGATTGAGCCACTGATACACCAATATGTCATGTAGGCAGGTCTCTGTTGTAAAACATAGGGTTTGTAGGTGGGCTGGTGTTTTCTCCTTGCAGAGAATCTTCCAGTACTGTGAACACTCGTTTGTAGGGTTCAGTGAGATATGTAAGTGTTGTCTTACATGTACATACTGAAATCTATGTATGTAAGAGATGTACATAGATTTCAGTAGGCCCATTTGTCTAACAACTCGACTAGTTGTAACCAGTTCCTGACACTGGAAGTTTTACTTGGTTATGAAAGGTGTCTAGTTGGGGCATTGTCTCCCTATAGTTTGGTAATTCCATACATATAGATTCATACATACATATGAAAGAAAAGCTTCTACAGTATTAAGTTTCCATATGACCCCTCAAATGGTCCTTACTGTTGGCTATCACTCCCCATATTCTCTCCCTCACCCCTCCCCATTTAATCCTTTGTTCTAGTCTTTCCCAGTCTCTGCATAACTATATATTATTTCTCTCCCTCTTTGGGAGTTCCCCTCCATTTCTTCGCTCTATACCTAATCCCTGTGGTTATATATACTATAGTATTCCTATGAAATGCTACATCCACATATAAAACAATACATACCATATTTGTCTCCTTTGAATCTGGGTTATCCCACTCCAGATGACTTTTTTCCTAGCCCTATACATCTACCTGTGAGTTTCAAGATTGTTTTAATTATCAGCCAAATACTATTCTAGTGTGTAAAATGCCATGTTTCCCCTTAGCCGTTCACTGCTGATGCTCAGCTAGGCCGTTTCCAATTTCTGTGATGAATAGAGCAGCAATAAACATGGATGAAGGAGTGTCTGTGAGGTAGGATGAGGCACCCTCTGGATTCGTGCCCCAGAGTGTATCTCTTCCCAGCTTCCTAAGGGACTGCATATGGTTTCCACAATGGCTGTACAAGTCTGCACTCCCACCTCCAATGGATGGGTGTCCCCTTTCCCACATCCTTACCAGCTTAAGCTGTCCCTGTTTTTTTATTGATCTTACTATTCGGACAGGTGTAAAATGAAATCTCAGAGTAGATTTGATTTGCATATCCTTGATGATTGAGGATGTTGCGCATTTCTTTAAGTCTTTCTCAATTTCACCTCTGAGAACTCTATTGAGTTCTTAGCCAATTTTTAACCTGGGTTACTTGTTTTCTTAGAGTCCAGTTTTTGTTGTTCTCTATATAGTTTAGATATTAACCCTCTGTTGGATGTGTAACTGGTAAAGATCTTTTCCCCTTCTGTAGCCTGCTGCTTTGTACAATCAATGGTATCCTTTGTCCCATTTATTATTTGTTGGTGTTAGTGCCTGAGCTATTGGTGTCCTGCTCAGAAGTTCTCTCCTGTGCCAGTGAGTTCAAGACTATTCCCACTTTTTCTTGTATCACATTCAGGATATGTGGCCTTATGTTGAAGTCCTTCACCCATTTGAAGTTGAGTTTCGTGTGGGGTAAAAACAGCCATCTGTTTGCTTTCTCCGGCTGCCGTCCGGTTCGACCATCTAAGTTTGCAGAAGGTGCTGACTTTTCTAGTGTGTAGTTTCGGCTTTCTCAAGGCTCACGTGTTCATAGATGTATGAACTTATGTCTTGGTCTTCAGTTCCACCAATCAGAGCATCTGTGTTTATGTCAGCACCATGCTTATTATTATTTTATTTTATTATTACTATAGCTCTGAAGTACAACTTGAAATTAGGAATGGTGACTGTTGTTCCTTTGGTCCCCGCCCTTTTCCACGCCCACTCCCAGCGACCTCTGACACTCGCCTTATCTGAAGACTTTCTCTTCTTCCTGCTCTCCTCTGGTGTGCACACGCATCTTTGTCTTTCTTTTCTCCTCTCTCTCCTCTCTCTCTCTCTCTCTCTCTCTCTCTCTCTCTCTCTCTCTCTCTCTCTCTCTCCCTCCCTCTCTCCTTTAGTAAGTGTTTATGGCTATTTTCTGTCTAAGGGTCTGTTTACAGGCCGTTTACCCGCCGCTCCACTCAGCTCTCTCGGCCGCATGGGCGCCCACCTGCTGCTCGGAATCTGCAGCCACTTGGCTCTCGCGGCTCCACCACACCTTGGGCCACCCCGGGACACCGGACCATATCTCTGAGTGGCTCTGCCAGCCGGAGCAGCTGCTTGGCTCTCCCCGAAACCCGCTTGGCAGCCCACTCGCCGCATGGCTGGGCCGCCAGCTCACCCTGGACACGCGACATATTTTTAGAATAAAAGTGACACCTTCAGAAATTCTTTTATTATTTAGGATTGTTTTAGCTACCCTGATTTTCTATATTTCCATATGAAGTTAAACGTTTTCCTTTTAATTTCTGTGAACAATTGTATAGAAATTTTGATGTGGATTGCCTTGAGTCTGTAGATTGGTCTGCTAGGATGACCAATTTTGCTATATTCAGTCACAATGGCAATTGGTAATTCAGATGTCAACCCACCAGATGAATTATTCTCTGATGGGGGAGAACCCCATTCAAACAAGGCTTACAGGACCACAGACTCTGGAAACTGAATGCTTCTGTCTGTAAATTCCCATGTGCAAAAACAGCTGGGCAATCTCCCCACTACCAAGCATTTTTGTGTAATTTGTACTTGTAATCTCATGATTACATCTCAACTACATGTATTTATGGATAGTCAGGAAGATGACTTCTCATTAATTTGTATAATTTTGATGAACATAAATATACTAGGATATGCTTCATAACTAGATCTATTGTTCCAGAGAACTGTTAGACTCTTAGAAGACTAACATAAGAAAACAGCAAGTTCTCCCCAGTCTAAGACAAACTACATACATTTAGCTGATTTCAAACCCCAGAACAGTTTCAAACTAGACTGGGCATCTCTCTAAAGGGATCATAAGTTTAAAACCTCACAGATATGCACAAGGACATGGTTTCAGGGTCTAGACCAAGGTTAATAGTACAAACCAACCTAAAATACTATATGAGTTTCTCTTCCCAAGTGTTTGGTTGGAAGTGTCACGCCAGCCCCCTGGCACCCCTATATCCAAGGAGTCTGGGATGTTTAATTGGAGGCTTCACCCCAGCCATTGGCATCCACAAGCCCTGGGAGTCTGGAATGTCTGGAATGTTTGGGTGCAACTGTCCACCCCAAGCCCACTCCCTTGGGAGTTGCTGCAGTCCAGACTCCACCTCCGAGAAAGCCCGCCACAGGCTAAGCTGCCCCCCAGAACAAACACATGGTCATTCTGGTTCACCTTTTCCCTCTCCGCGTTTTCCCCGGAGAGCCACCCGGGAGCGCTGGCACCCTTTAAACCTGGGCTTTTTCTTTTCTAATTCGGTCTGATTCGGAGTATTGCATAGGCGGAGAGGCTTATCAGGACGAAAAAACTTTACACCAAGTATGTATGATAAAGACCCACTTCCTGCACAAAGTCCTCAGCATCTTGTCTCACTGGGCACATTTCCTCTGGCCGCAGGTCTCAGCTCTTAAACTGGGAACCTTGAAGCCGGGCGTTGCCATGGTTACTCAGCTCCCTCAGATGTAGGTTTGGTAACCTTTTTTATTGCCAAAAGTTTGCTGTTGGGTGTGTGTGTAAACTTGTGTGAACAAAAGAGCCAATGAAAATTGGAGCGAGAGACTTAGAATGAGAGAGTTAGAACAAGAGAATTAGAATGAGAGAATTAGGGCTGGTGAATTGGAACTGGAGAACAAGGACTGGAAATCCACGACCCCTTTTCCCTCAGACAGATAAGAAATTTCTCCTAAGACCCCGCTGCTCTGAAGCGTTCTTTGCTGTAACCCTGGGCCAGATTTGGGAGCTGGTTTCACAGGCTGTGGTAATATTCTACCAATGCATGAGTAGGAAAGCTTTTTTCACCTTCTGGTATGTGTTTCAACTTCTTTCTTCAGTGTCTTGAAGTTATTATATAAGCCTTTCATTTGCCTGGCTAGAGTTTCCTCAGGGTATTCTGCCAGGCTACTAGGAGAACCTGGTCTGCCTCTGCCCCCTCCCCAGCTCTCTCACTTTGATCTCCTTTAGTTTTCTTGCTTTTTTTTTTTAAGTTTTATGGATGGATATTTTGCCTGCATATATAGCTGTACACCACATTGTGCCTGACGCCTTCAGAGGCCCGAAGAGGGTGTCTGTAGATTTCCTGTGGTGAGAGAGGGTTACAGATGGTGTGAGCTGCCAAGTGGGTTCTGGGAATAGAACCTGGGTCCTCTGCAAGAGCAGCCATCTCTCCAGTCGCTACAGTTGTCTTATTGCTCCAGCTCAGACTTAAGCACTATGTTGAATAGGTATGGAAAGAATGGGCATCCTTGTTTCTGATTTCATGAAATCATTTTGAGTTTTCTCTGTTTAGGTTGATATTGGCTGTGCACTTGCTATGACTCAAGCTTATCATGCTGAGTTCTGTCCCCTGTGTCTCTAGTCTCTCCAGGAATTTAATCAGGAAGGGTGTTTGCCAGGAATCTCCAGCTCTGGCCTCTCTNNTCTCTCTCTCTCTCTCTCTCTCTCTCTCTCTCTCTCTCTCTCTCTCTCTCTCTCTCTCTCTGTCTGTCTCTGTCTTTCCTCAAACCCACCCTTTCAGAAAAACTGCCCAAAGATCTTGTGGTTCCTCTCCTGAAGCTGCAAACTCCCCAATCTCAGTCCCAAGTGTATTCTACTTGGGCACAAACCTGGCTAGTGGAGGAGCATCCTCCCCACCCCCGCAAGCCTACAGGGTATTTAAGCCCCCGCCTCCTCTAGAATGGTCATGTAATTTCTTCCTACCTTCTTACTTACTGATCCCTGTTATTTTGTTGTTATGATGTGTGCCCCCCTTTTGATTTTCAGGCCTGGGATTATTTATTCCTCTGTTTTCTTGGGTGTGGTTAATCTCTTCAGATTGAGGTTTTCTTCTGCAGAACTGGATCGTTGGACATATATTGCTTAGTTTGGTTTTATTGTGGATTTTCCCCATTCTATTGTGATTGGTAGTTTTGTGGGATATAGTAGTCTGGACTGGCATCTATGTTCTCATAGTTTGTCCCTGCTGGCTTTTTAGAGTTTCCATTGTGAAACTGGGTGTTATTCTAGTGGATTTTCCTTTCTAAAAGCAACTTCTAATATTTTGTTCTATACATTTAGTGTTTTGATTTTTGTGTGTTGGGAAATTTTCTTTTCTGGTTCTGTCTGCTTGGTGTTCCATATGTGTCTTGTACCTTGTTAGGCATCTCCTCTAGGTTAGGGAAGTTTTCCCTCTATTCCTATTATTCCTAGATTTTGCCTTTTCATAGTGTCCCATATTTATTGGCTATTTGTGCCTGAAGTTTTTTAGGTTTTACATTCGTTTTGGCTGAGGTATTCATTTCTTCTACCTTGTCATCAGCTGTAGTAATAATAGCGGGCTGCCTGTTGTGTGGAGCAGTGGGCCGCTTCCGCCACCCGGCTAGCTTTACCCAAAATAATTACACCCAAACTGTATTCTTTTAAACACTGCTTGGCCCATTATATCTAGCCTTTTCTCGGCTAACTCTCGCACCTGGACTAGCCCATTTCTAATAATGTGTGTAGCCCACGAGGTGGCTTACCAGGGAAGATCTTAACCTGTGTCTGTCTGGAGTGGGAGAATCATGGCGAAGACCTGACTCAGCTTCTTTCTCCCAGCATTCTGTTCTGTCTACTCTGCCTACCTAATTTTCTATCCTATCAGAGACCAAGCAGTTTCTTTATTACTTAACCAATGAAACAACAGATAGAAAGATGACCCTCCTCCATCAATCAGCATCTGTGATTCTTCCATATCTTGTATTCTGTTGCTTACCCAAGGTTTTTGTTTGACTTCTTAAATTTTCTGTTTCCAATTTTATCTCAGTTTGGGTTTTCTTTAGTGAGCCTATTTCTGTTTTCATGTCTTGAACTGTTTTCATTATTTCATTCCATTCTCGTAGACTTGATTAACAGATTTATTCACCGTCTCTTTGATGTCCTTGAGCGCACTCACACTTGCTATCGGAGTCTTGTGCTTTGGTTACATTGCATTTCTCAGGTCTGCTGTAGCAGGATTTCTGGGTTCTGGTGGTGTCTAGGCGTCTGGGGTTGGGATGGGACAAGTGGTTGCTGACGAGTGGGTCCTCTGGTGGTTGCTCTGGTTCCTGCCTCCTTTTGCTCTGTCTGTGGACCTCTGCATCTTAGGGAAGCTTGTAGGTCTCCTGGTGTTTGAAAGAGAGGAATAGAGCTGGGTCAACAGGAGAGGCTGAAAGAGGCTGTGGGGAAGAGGTAAGGGGATCCTGTCCACACCAAGAAGCACGGTCCCTAGGAGGTTTGTGGGAGGAGGGGCTCCTGTAGGGCCTGACTGGGATTGGGAACTAGGGACACCTTTGAGGGACACCCTCCAGAAGGCTGGCAAACAGGTAAGTAACAAAGAGAAGATGAGAGGGTAAACTGTAAGGATGGGGGCAGATTTTTCCAAGTCTGCGCATGTAAAGGAGTTGCTGGAAAAAAAAAAAAAAAACAAGGTACAGGAATTAAAAGAAAAAATGTGCATAAGCTTGGAAGAGAGAAGAAAAAGAGTAAAAGAATACAGAAAAACAAGCTACATGAAGATGGAAAACAAACAGAAAGTCTGGATTATGTATATTGTTGTATTTTCTTTGAATTTTTTTACTGTGAAGGAACTAAGTAGAGAGAGACATTTTATTGTATGGACTGCTAAGATAAACCAGCATAAAGGTATCTTCAGAATTTGGGTCTAAGGATATGTTGCTTTAAAAAAGAGGTTCTTCTTTTGTCTCCACAGAAGATGAGAACCTGTGGATTAATTCCAGACTAATGTTGTTTGATGGGTCAAGACCCCCCTGAAAGGTCGTTGTGAATAACCCCCAAAAATTACTTCCCCCAACAAAAAGCAGGAAGCAGTTTGGAGAGAACTACACCAATATTCCCAAATGTTGTCTATAAATGTTTGTTTACATTTAAAGGGGATATGCTACAGAGATGTGCAGCTGCTCCCCTTCCCTCTGTCATGTTTGTGTCCCCCGCCAGTCAGAAGCCTGAGTGCTACTGCCAGCCATTGAATACTAACAAGACTTTCGTTCCTCCCACTTCCACAGATTCGCTAACTAGGCTTGCTGAAGAGCTAGTCTGGGACTCTCGCCCTAGGGACTCTCGTAGCTGGAGGGTTTTTTATTGCTCTGCCTTTATAACAGGTGTCAACAGCAACTACAGATAGTGCTTTAATATCACTGCTAAGCAGCTAATGCTTGTCCAAGTGAGCGGGATTACTTTAAGCACAGTCTGGGTCAACATGCTACAGGAAGGCCAGTGAGCCAGAGACGGGTAAGACAGGAGCCTGTCACAGTCAACCTAAGACAGAGGCCTTGCGTGCTGAGGCAAGTGTTCTTGATGACGGGTAAGATGTAAATTTGCGCTTCTGCAACCTAAGACAGGCCTGGTCTAATTATATAGAAAAGGGGGAGCTGTTGGGAGCTGCAGACCCTCAGACCCTGAACTTCCTGTGACCTCTTGCCTGCTGGAGTAAACAATTTATTTTTCTATGTTATGCTCTGAGCACAGGACCCTCATGAGTTCCTGATAACAAGGAAGTGGTTTCTGGTGAGTTTGCAGTGGAAAATCCCGAGAGCTAGGGCGTGGCCACTAGTTAAGGAGAGCCCTATATAAACTACCCTGGATTACATTAAATTGGCATTCTTGCTTAAAGAGTGACCACGTCTCTGTGTGTTCTTTACTCCCTAGGCCCTTACCTGACCGCGGTTCCAGGTGGTGCAGGTCCACAGGCTCCCTCAGATAGGCTGCAGTAGGACAAAGAATAATCTAGAGTTGGGGATGCTGGGTCTGTGCCAAGAACTGGAGTCTCTTGTGAATGGAGTGGGGGTGGAAGGAAGGGCATCTGTAAGCAGCCTCAAAGTGAGACTCACCTACAGAGTCCTGGCCCGTGTGGCCAGTGGGGGTCTAGGGCCCTGGAAAGGCACACAAGCAGACAGCGGGTGGGCTCAGCAGGTTATAGGTTGTGTGTCTATAGCAAATAGTGAAGGAAGAGGAGGCTGTGGATTTGGGAAAGGCAGAGATGGGAGCAGGAGGAAAGAGAGGAAGGAGAAAATTATGTAATTATATTTTAATTAAATTAAAAAAATAATCGTGAGGTATTCAATATTCCTTAAAAATAACAGAGTTATTTGACCAGGAACTGAAAACCTCTGAAACCAAGAACCAAAATAAACTTTTCAAAAAATGTTCTTTGTTTTAGTTATTTTGTGACGACACCTGAAAGCTTGTTAACACAACAATGAACTTAAAAATCAGGATGATTTATTTGGGTTATAATTGGAGGCTTGCTGTGAGATCACACATCTCTGGTGAACAGGAGAATATGGTCAGAACAGCAGTTGTATCACAACAGCCTAGCATGTACATGTTCCTCGCTTTAATCCTCAACACCATGGATGTGCTCACCCTGAACGGCAGCACTCAGGAGGCAGAGGCAGTGAACTTGAAGCCAGGACTGTTCTAAAACCAAACAAATAAACAAAAAACTTGTGAGCTAAACGAAGTCTTTTTTTTCTGTTATGGGACTTCCTGCAGGTTTCTGAAGCTGGTTTGATCTGGAAATGTTAGCGCCTAGCTTTGATCTGCCTTATGTGACTGCTATCCTTGTCTCTGTTACCTTCTATTTGAAATATATAAATCTTGAATGGGTTTCCTTTAAAGGTGCCAAGCCTGTGCAAAACTCGGTTGGGGAAGAACTCAGCAAACCAAGCTGTCTCCTAACTGAGAATTTGTTTGTGGCATCGTCCCTTTGGAGACCTTAGATTAGAGGTCTTGGTGTACAGAAACTGGCTTGCTAAAGGTGTGAGTTGGGTAACAATAAAAAAAAAGCCCTTTGCTAAGTACAGTGAATCAGTTCCCAGAGGCTGATCCCCTGCAGCTGGAGAAGGCTAAGACCACCCTCAGAGTGCCTCCGCACCGTCAACCCACACCGGATATAACATCTTTGGAAGCTGCTATCTTAGGTTTCTGTCGCAGTGACGGAAAGCTGACTCGCACAGGGTAGAACACTCCTCAATGGAATTAGCGCCTGTGTAAGATGGCGGCAGAGACAGCAGGCGCTCCACAGATGAGGGCAAGAAAGCCAGAAAAAAAAATCCTCTAAACACTGAGTGCCTCACTGCTACGACCCTGGCTCCCAGCTTCTGTCTTCAATATTGAGAAAATAAATGTCTTGTTTGTTTGTTTCCACAGTGCTGTGGGCCAAGACTGGAGTCATCTTTTCTAATTAAGTGCCCGGCCACTGGCTTCTACCTCCAGCCTGCCTGGTTCCTGGCAGCTTGCTACAGCAGCCTGCACAGAGCTAAACTTCTGTCGTATCATTTTGTGGAAACATTTTTTTTTCGCTTTCTATGTTGTTAAAACTTTAATGAGACAAAAGAAAAATAATTTTAAGGAATCTGTCATAATGAAAAGGAGACTTCTGTGTTCCCACCATTATTCTAATGTAGTCTCTGTTTCCTAACCAAGATTCTCTGTCTTCTCCAATTTCTACCTTGCCTCCACACTGTCTGGCCCCAGAAGCAGGTTACTTCTGATAAACCTGAATTCCCTTAGGAGTTCATTATCAGTTTGCATTTCCTGGGATCTGTAAAACCCCATGGTATTTGACATTCCCCAGAGACTGATTGGTTAATTCTGCAGAATTAGTTTCTATCTTTAGGGAGGTATTTCTGACTTTAGTTTTTAACCAAGGAGATACTTTATTTCTCCAAACTCAGTCATCTCTCAGATTGCCACTATTATGTGCTTACTCATCCCCATCCTCCTCTCTCTGCATTTAGAGCCCGAGACGGTCTCTGTGAGAAATTTCCCCATGGGCTTGGGTATTTCAACACTCCAGGTGGTGGTTCTGTTGCAGGGATGGGGGTGGGGAGGGCGAGGGGAGGATACGTGGTGAACCTTACTGGAGAAAGTACGTCACTGGAGGACAGGCTTTGAGATTAAAAGCCTCGTGCCATTTCCAGTTCCCTCTCTCTGGTTCCTCCTTACCATTGGAATTTTTGGCTTCCTGATCCTGAAGCTACACTGGCCATGCTGCCGTGCCTCCCCCCACGACAGACTCCTGTCACCTCGTCAGCCCAAACAACTCCTCCTGAAGTTGCTTTGGTCACAGTGTTATCACAGCCCCAGAGAGGTACCTATAGCAGAGCAGATGGGAAAAGCTCAAACAGAGGTAATCCATACGTGGAACACACCTTAGTTACTTCCTGCCATCTCTGGAGCAACTTAAGGAATGGAGGTTTATTATTTTGGCTCACAGTCTGAAGGTGCAGCCCTTCATGGTGGGGAAGGCGTGATGTCAGGACTGTGAGGAGCTCATGTATGTTTGTGGCAGTCAGAAGCTTGTGCCTGGTTTCTTCCTCTATCCCTTTCTGCCTACTTTCTAAGGTTTCTCACCGAATGTGGAGCTCACTCGTTCTGTAAGACCAGCTGGCTGGCAGCCTCCAGGATCTCTCCTGTCCTTTCCTTCCCACATGAGGGAAATGCCACCACACTCAGCTTTTATGTAGGTCTAGGGGCTCTAAGCTCAGGTCTCATGCTTGCAAAACAAGCATTTCACCAGCTGAGTTGCCTGCCTGCCTCCACTACCTCACATTTTTAAGGCTTCTTATTGTGAAATTTTGAAGCATACTAAAAATAGCTAGACTAGTATAATGGATCATGGTATTACCAACATGTAGTTCTACAGATCACTAATTCATGGCCAAGTCAGTTTTATTTATATTCCCATTTGATTTTGAAGAAAAGTCCAGATGTGTGAATTTTCATAACTAATTTTTATGTAGTTTATAGCAATAGTTGTTACAAATGAGGAAAACTGAGGGGAAAACCCAATAAGCAATGATTAGAACCTAAGTTTATTTCAAGAAGATTGCAGCTCATTTAGAACAATAGATTCATTGTGATGGCTAAACTTGATTGTCAACTGGATGGGGCTTGATCATCGGGGAAAACCAGTCTCTAGACATATTTGCAAAGAAGTTTCTAGGCTGAACCCTAAACGTGGGTGGCATCATTCCTTGGTCTAGGGCCTAAACCGAGGGGAAAAGGGAGCCAGGTATGGTGGCGCAGGCCTTTAGTCCCAACACTTGGTAAGTAGAGGCAGCAGAGTTCTAAGACAGTGAGTTCAGGCCAGGGCTACCCGGTGAGACCTTGCTGTCCTGACCGTGACAGGAGCCACAATCCCTTTCTTCCCTCAGGTACTTTGGTTAGATATTTTGTTCCAGAAAGGCATAAAGTAACGAATAGATTTTCCACATTAATACATTACCCCACATTAAAACATTCCCTGCCTGTTTTCAGTGTCCAGAGAAGGGAGATTTTGCAGGATATCTTAAAAGCAAAGACACAGCACAGACTCTGAGAATCATGAGTAAACACAGAAACATTTTTGCCTTTTGCTGTCATGTATCAGAAAAAATAGAAGAAGCCACACAAAAATAATGAAAATGGCTAATTGGATGATGGGGAATGAGTGGGTGTGGACACAGGAGGGAGCAGAAGTAGTTTCTACACAGTGGGTTTGTACACGCTATTAGTACAGTGAGCTCGTGCTGTTAGCCTATACATTGTTGTAGCTTTGTTTTTGGACTATGTGCATGTACCTTAAAGGTAAGATCTAAAATATCATAAGCATATAAACATCACAATAATAAGAAAGCATTTTTCTAGTATGTTCTACTGTTATATGATCAGCTAGGTTTGACTAGGTTTGACCTGAGTACCAAAGCCATTTTCATGCAAGTAGCTCTGTAATTTAAAAACTTCTAATTTTACAAACAAGATTGCATAAGATCTTCAGTGCCGCGAAGGATGCGGGCACTGGAGACAGGACCCAGCCTGCTGAGTGGAAAAAAATAAAATCTTTACTATGTCTGACAGGAGATCAATGTTTGAAAACTATACAGAACCCAAAAGTTAAATACCAAAAATCATATAACTAATACATAAGCTCATGGATTGAGTAGGTAGCTCTCCAAGGAAATGAAATACAAATGGCCAATAAAGATTTCAAAGTGTTTAATATCCCTAGCCATCATGAAAAAAATTAAAATTGCTTCAAGATTCTACGTCACCCCAGTTGGAATCACCAACCAGATAAAGGACAACAAATGCTAGCCAGGACACAGGAAGAAAGGAATCTTCATTTACTCTTGGTAAGAGTATAAACTGATACAGCCTATATGAAAATAAATATGGAGACTCTCCAAAGTACTAACGACCCCCAAATAATCCAGCCATACCCAAGGAGTCTAAGTCAGCAGGCCACAAAGATCCTTGCACACCTGCGTTCATTGCTGCTGTATTCGTAACAGCTAAGAAATGAGGTCAAACAGCAATCAACAGACAAACAGAAAAGGGGCACTTGGGTAAATACACACAATGGAGTCATCTTCAGCTGTAAAATTTGAATGAAATTATGACATTGATAGAAAAAGATGGAAAGACACCAAACTCAGAAGACAAATAAGTTTTATTTCATATGCATGTTCTAGATTTAAATTTATACACACATTGTACAATACGTATTGTTTATGTATGTATGTAGGCTATGGAGATAGGAAGTGTCTAGATTTCAATGTATATAGACATTGTACAATATGTTGTTTATATGTGTATGTAGGCTATGGAGATAGGAGGTGTCTAGATTTAAATGTATACAGACATTGTACAATACGTTGTTTATGTATGTATGTAGGCTATGGAGATAGGAAGTGTCTAGATTTAAATGTATATAGACATTGTACAATACATATTGTTTATGTATGTATGTAGGCTATGGAGATAGAAAGCGACTATAGAAAGAGCTAAAGAGAGGAACAAGAAAGGATAATAGGATGTGTGTGCCATGAAATTGGAAGATGGAAGGGGATTCACTCACAAGAAACTGAGAAGGGACATGAGGAAGGGTCAGAGGGCAAATTAACATCATCATCAATCATCATCATCATCATCATCATCATCATCATCATCATCATCATCATCATCATCATCATCATCATATGTATTGGGGGCTGTAGGAGAGATGGCTCAGCTGTTAAAAGCACTGGCTGCTCTTCCAGAGGTCCTGAGTTCAATCCCCAGCAACCACATGGTGGCTCACTACCACCTGTAATGAGATCTGGTGCCCTCTTCTGGCCTGCAGGCAGAACACTGTATACATAATGAATAAATAAATTCTTTAAAGTAATAATAATAATATGTATTATGAAAGCATCTCAAAGAAACCAATTTTTCTGTATGCTAGCCAAAAATTTAAATTTTGAAAAACTAGTTCTGTAATTAAAAAAAATCTCACCTCATTCTTTTTTCTTTTTTTCAGTAACTTTAAGTATTACAGTTCAACCAAGAGGTTTTGTTTTGAGGCAGGATCTTATTATATATCCCAAGCTAGCCTCAGATTTATGGCAGTCCTCCCAAGTGCTGGGATTACATGCATAAGCACTAGGTTCTGTTTCAGCAAAGGGTTAAAGTTTTGTACAGATGCGTCCTTCCCTGTAGCTTTCTCTGACTTGGTGTGGCAGCTCTCCAGCCCTCCAGCCGGCTCCGGCTCCTTCCCTCACAGTCTACTGTTGGCTGCTCCCTCCCAGGCTGCCTCATTGCGGCGTCTCCCGTGCTCTCAGAGCGCTATGTGCAGAACGGATGCATTCAGTCAAGCCGACCCTAGAAAGCTGAATCAAAACCCAAATCACATTTATTTCAGAAGAGCAGCTACTCTTCCAGTCTGGGGTTCAGAGCAGCTTAGCACACTTGCTGGGTTTAAGCATTGAGGCTCGTGCCAGAATGCAAAGGCAAACTCTTGGCACACTGATTATTAAGAGAGTAGAAGATAGGCCAAGACAAAGAAGTCACGATTTAACAGGCTGGAGGGAAGACATGAGAACTGGTCAGGAAGATGGGAAGGAGAGGAAAGGGCAGGACAACTGAGGAAACTGAGGTTTGAACCTGAGTCGAGTCTCCAGTAAGGAGCATATGATGGAAACACAGAGATCCGGGATCCTTGGCAGTGTTTAGGGTGTGGGGGGTCACATGTGATATGTTTGGTAGGATATAAAGAATATGTCGGGGAGAAGCAACAGGAGAGACGGCACAGAGAGTCTTACTACCTCCATTATTTTCTGCCATAGAACCCAAGGGAAAGATGCATACTATCATTTTAAGTCCTCAGGGTGAGGAGATGATGTCTGTGTTACTGGGGTTACACGTTTGTCCCCCGAGTGTCATGAAGAGAGGCAGTTGGTGCGGGCCGGGTGCCGGGATTCCCCTCACGCCCACAGTTAATCATGCTTTCACAGCTGCTGGCCGGACAGTTGACGGATTTCATTGAGAAAGCATTTCTCGTCTCCTTTCCAGATTTACCAGGTAGAGTCTAGGATTGCCTCAGAAGTACAAATTTCTCCTGAGCCCCTTGGGCCGTGTTTGAACCCCCATCCTCTCCCCTTTCCTTTGGTAAGCTCCTCACGTCTGGATCAAGTCTTGTTTCCTGACCAGAAGCCGAAGCCGCTCATAGAGGATCCTACCTTTCAGTACAGAGATATATCAGAGGGCTCCAGGGCTCTTCCCTGTGCTCAGTCTAAAACCAGGAAGAATGGGGTCTAAGAGCAGAAAATGGAGACTCTCTACCTGAAATCCATCAGCAAGACAAGGAAAGAAAGATAGTGCTACTAGAGATGAAACCAGCTATTGGTAAGTGTGTTGTATTCTCAGTGTAGAAGTGGCCCTGTGCGTACACCCCTTGCCGTGTGCGTACACCCCTTGCCGTCCAGCCACTGCCCAGTAGTGACACTTTAGAGCGCTGAGACAGCTGTCGTTCTCATGCCTGAGCCAGCTCGGCTGAGAGCACTGGTCGGGTTGTAGAAGTATATCCAGGAATGGTGGTTTACGCCTTTAACCACATCACTCAGGAGACAGAGGCAGACCCATCTCTGAATTCAAGGCCAGCCTGGTTTACACAGCAAGTGCAGGCTGTTTAGTGAGATGCTGTCTCAAAAAACAAGCAATCAAACAAAGCAAGCCTGTGAAGGAACAGTGTAGCCCCTCCTCAGGGTCAGACAGCTCTGTGCTCGTCAGACAGCAGATCAGCACCAGAGGTTAAGCCAGGGCAGAAGCCCAAGGGGAGAGGCGGTACCCAATTCCCTTTGTTTTCCCAAGTGCAGCACCCATCCCTTGGAACTCCGAGGATACCAGGTTACTGTCAGCGTCACAGTCAGAATGTGGATGAACCAAAGGATGGAGGGGACATTGACCCATAAACTGGGAAAGATCAATATTTCAGGGTCCTACACTTAGGAAGATATCAATGGCATTTGGGAGCCGGAGAGTCACTTCAGGTAAAGACTGGCTTAGGCCAGAAAGTGACTGCACAGGGAATGACAGAGGCCTGAGAATAGGTCTGCTTTCAATACCCAGTGCCAAACTTACTTTCTGTTCTTAGGTCAAATGCATTGCCTCTGTGGAAATGCCTCTCTCCCCTCAAGTCTCATTTGAGACTGTTGATTTCTGGTGTGTCTTTCTTGAGAGTACTACGTCCCCCACTGAGGCTCGGTTTTGATGTCCTTCTTAGCATTCTACACACAGCAGTCGCATGTCCTCCTGTCACAAGCCCCAACTTCGCTGTTTTACCACCAGCAATGTGGCCTGTCTCCGAGTCGCCGAGTACAGGACGTGGCACGCAATGAAAGCACAGGTAACGCTGCAGCCCTGACCTACACAACGTGATTTCTGTAAAGGCTAGAGGGAGGACTGACACTGGGTGAGCCCCTGAGGTCACGAAGCTGCTCTGTCCTAGACAGAAGGTACCAGCGTTTCCCACGCACACAGAGGTGAGGAAGCAGAAGAGAGTAGAGGGTTGGGAGTCCGGGGAGTCCTGGGCATTGGATGCTTGGGTGTGTTCAGAATGGCGCGGCTGGAGAAGAATTAATGTTTTTAAAATTAATTCTGATGTTTTGCTACTGAGAGTTTTTAATTAGTTTTTTTCTTCTGTGTGTTCCTTATCTTTTTAAACAGAGACTTCAGAATACCACCATTATGGCTATTTTTATTTATTGTTTAGTTGGTGGGACTGGAAGGACTTAAATCAACTCGGTTTCCAATTTAATTAATTATAGCCAGGAATTTGTGGCTCTGTTTCTGACAGTCCAGTGGAGCTGGTTTTGGAAATGCTCTGGACTGTGGTTCAGAAGGGAAGAAGCCTTCATGAACTCATATTCATATTAACAAGCACTGAGCTTGAAGGCAGCAGACTAACTGCAGGAATGAATGCGGTTTACTATTGTATCCTCTCTTCACATAGCATTTTGTGGAAATCTGAGTTTGGTTAAATTCTTCGTTCCTTATGAAAATTCTCCATAAAGGAGAATTGGTGTATAAAATGGCCCAGCTTCTACTGCTAATTGTTTAGTTAGGTAATTAAAATGCAAACAAGGGCTCCATTCCTTGATCATCTTTCCAACATGGTGGCAAGCCAGGCCTAATTTTGACTCTCATCCACTTCATTTGTTAGGTTGGCATGGGAAACTCTTTTGAATCCTGTGTCCTGTTATTTCATTTGCTTCTTACAAAAAAAAAAAAAAAAAAAAAAAAAAAAAAAAAAAAAANAAAAAAAAAAAAAAAAAAAAAAAAAAAAAAAAAAAGCAACCGAGGAACCCAGTGTACTTAGCCCAGTGAGTAGAGACGGAAGACTTCAAAGGCAGGCTTCAGCCGCAGCTGTTTCTTTCCAGAATCATGGCCTCATATTTTCACCCAATTCAGACATTCAGAGAGAGTTTTCTCTTCACCACAGAGAACAATCCGTCAAGATTTGAGAATGAGACTTGTGGAGGTACAGGTTCCTGACAGTTTCTTAAGAGCGAGCTGCCTTTTAGGGGAAATTTCTCCTGCTCTGTAATCAGATAACGACCTTGGGTTTCGGGAGCGTGCCTCCATCACGACCACGTTCATATTGTCTTACAGGTGGGAGAGATCACAATGGCTCTATGTGGGAACCACAGCGAGGGGACTACAGAGTTTGTCCTGGCCGGCTTCCCGAACCTGAACAGCACAGGCGTGGAACTGTTCTCTGTGTTCTTTATAATTTACCTGCTGACCCTAACAGGCAACGTGCTGATTGTGGGGGCGGTGGGCGCCGATCAGCGTCTGCAGACGCCCATGTATTTCTTCCTGAGTAACTTGTCCTGCCTCGAGATTCTGATCACATCTGTCATCATCCCTAAGATGCTGAGCAATTTCCTCTCGAATCAACACACCATTTCCTTTGCCGCGTGCATCGCTCAGTTTTATTTTTACTTCTTTCTTGGGGCCTCCGAGTTCCTGCTGTTGGCGGCCATGTCTGTGGACCGCTACCTGGCCATCTGCCGTCCTCTACACTACCCCTTGCTCATGAGTGGAGCCGTGTGCGTTCGTGTAGCCCTGGCCTGCTGGGTAGGGGGGCTCCTCCCCGTGCTCGGCCCCACGGTGGCCGTGGCCTTGCTTCCTTTTTGCAGACAGGGTGCTGTGGTGCAGCATTTCTTCTGCGACAGTGGCCCATTGCTGCACCTGGCGTGCGCCAACACCACGAAACTGGAGGAGGCCGACTTTGCTCTGGCCTTTCTGGTCATTGTGTCCTCCCTTGCCATCACCGCAGCGTCCTATGGCCGAATAGTCCTGGCTGTCCTGCGGATTCCTTCCGCTTCGGGCCGGCAGAAGGCCTTCTCCACCTGCAGCTCACATTTGATGGTGGTCACCCTCTTCTACGGCAGTGCAATTTTTCTTTATGTGCGGCCGTCCCAGAGCCACTCCGTGGACGCTAACTGGTCAGTGACTGTGATAACCACGTTTGTGACGCCCCTGCTGAACCCGGTGATCTACGCCTTGCGCAACGATCGAGTCAAGGAAGCTTTGACAGACATGTTCAGGAAGGTCATAGCAGAGCTCTCAGAAAATTCCTTCCTTTCCGAAAGTTTGAGGAAGAAGACAGTGAGTTCAAATCCCTGCATCCCCTCTGCCATGGAAGGAGCCGCAGAGAGGGTCAAAGACGCCCACTCTCAAGTTCCTTCTCAGGTAAAACTCTACCTTATGCCCAGGAATACCAGCACATTATTTTAGTTATGTGTCTGTGTAAGGGAATGGGGCGTGTACTGAGAGAGCAGGAATTAGATTCTCTGGTGGGCAGACACAGCGAGAGGCCATGCTAGGTAAGAGGTGGCCGACTCCCAAGACGGCTGGCTGCTTCCTCACCCTTGCGGCCCTCGGCTGACGGACTGCTACACAGCCGTCATGGGCCAGCTGACTATTCTGTCTTTCATCTTTCCTCGAACTGATCAGCCCATTAGGGGAGGGACACTCTTTAGAGATTTCAGAGACCCTAGCCCTGTAGAAGAGACTGGGTTTTTGTTTGTTTTTGTTTTGTTTTGTTTTGTTTTTTTTGCTCCTTGGGTGTCCTCTCTATTTCGCAGAAGGTCTTTTTCTTTGTGTGTCTGAAACATGCGTGTCTTCTCAACCCCCAACAAACACCTTTTCTTCAACTGACACTCTCTGCTCCCATTTTCATAGTTGAGATTTCTCTACTGCTGTGTCCCACTTGAGAGACTTTCTTTCTTGCCTTATAATTCTTTAACAGGCAGAGAAAGTGAACCCAATTAAGACCCACAGAGGCCGTCATGGGTGCTGGGAACCAAACTCGGATTCTCTGGAAGAGACCGTGGAGCCGTTTCTCCAGCCCAGCTCATACTGTTCGATATATCAAGACCCAAACGATGGTTTCCTCTCCCTCCCATCATCATAACCCCTGGAGGGCTGACCATCTGTGCCTTTGTCTGGGGATGGAATCTGTTAAATATCCCTAAGCAGACATTTAGGAATATCTATGTATATCCTCTACTCAAAAGTTAAAGACTGACTACACTTTCAATAAAGGTTTCCAAATATTCAGGCAAATCAATAATATTAAAATTATTATTATATCAAAAGGAGGCCTGAGGATGTAGCTTGATTGGTAAAGAGCTTGGCTAGCATGCTTGAAGTTCTGGGTTTGAGCCCGATCGCTTTGTAAACTAAATGTGATAATGTGTCCTTAACCCTGCTACTTGGGAGGGATCAGAAGTTCAAGGTTACTTTTACCCACATAGAGTTTGAGGTAAACCTGGGATATACAAGACCCCATGGATGATAATGAAGATGAAGAAGAAGAAGAAGAAGAAGAAGAAGGAGGAGGAGGAGGAGGAGGAGGAGGAGGAGGAGAAGGAGAAGAAGAAGAAGAAGAAGAAGAAGAAGAAGAAGAAGAAGAAGAAGAAGAAGAAGAAGAAGAAGAAGAAGAAGAAGAAGAAGAAGATGATGATGGCAGGGAAGATGACTCAGCAGGTTAAAACACTTGCTCTGCTTCCACAAGGACCTGAGTTCAAATCTCTAGTACCTATGTAAAAAGCCAGCCTGCCTGTGGGTGCCTGCAGCTCCAGCTTTGGGAAGGAAGAGAGGTGGATCCCAAGGTCAGCCTAGTGACAGTGGTGAGCTTCCCATCGAGTGAGAGGCCCTGTCTCACGGTGAGATACGCAGCATGCTGCTTTGTTTTATGCATGGGAATGCACGTGCCACACACACACACACACACACACACGTACCACACGTCATACACATCACCCTACACTCCTCATGCACACAATGGCATAGAAATGGCCTCCTGTCTGCATCTGCCTTTGTCAGAATTTCTTGTTGTTTTCTTTTATTCTGTTCTTGTATGTATGTGTATACATGTATGTGTTTGTGTGTTTGATGTGTGCATATGTGTTTCTGAGTGTGAGAGACAGGTCTCTTTGCTTCTGAACAATGTGTGCACTAATAGCTAAACTTCAGGTTGCAGTTCTACGTCTGCTGTACCCTGCTTTGTTTGTTTGGTCTTGGTTTTTTGAGACAGGGCTTCTCTGTGTAACCGCCAAGGTCCTGGAACTCACTCTATAGAGCAGGCTGACCTCGAACTCACAGAGATCCGCCTGCCTCTGCCTCCCAAGTGCTGGGATTTAAGGCGTGCACCACCACCGCCCAGCTTTGTACTCTGCTTTTGATCAGGTTCTAAGGATTCAAGTTCTCATACCTGCCCAGCAAGTGCTTTACCCACTAAGCAATCTCTTCAACCCGTTTTTTCTTCTCTGTCTGTTAAATAATGGTGTCTCAGGGATTTTTTTTTCTCCCGACTTTATGCTCTGTTTAGGAATTTCCACTTACATCACAGCACATTGGTGGTTGAGATACTTTTTCTCTAGGCCTAGTCTCTTACCTCAGACTCACAGTTTTCCTGTCAACCTAACGCCATGGAGATTTCTCTATCTCATCCTTGACATTTCCTCCTCCCTTTTCACCAACCATCAATTTCTACCTCAGTGCATGATCTGACGGCTTCAATATTGCACCCGGTCTTCCACCAAGGCTTGTCCTCACTGCCTAGCCAGCCCAGCTCTGCAGCAACCTGAGTGTGAGTGTGATATTCTCTCTCTCTCTCTCTCTCTCTCTCTCTCTCTCTCTCTCTCTCTCCCCCCCTTCTTTTCTTTCTTTTTTGTGTGTGTGTGTGTGTGTGTGTGTGTGTGTGTGTGTGTGTGTGTGTGTGTGGTCTCTGTGTATCCTTGGTAGACCCAGAACTAACCGTGTAGACTAGGCTGACCTTGAACTTACATTCACCTACCTATACACACACAAACACAATCATATACACATCATTCAAAATAAATAAGTCAGAAAAAGACAAAATTATTATACTTTCTATATTCTTTTTGGTTTTGTTTGTTTTGTTTTTTTGAGACAAGGTTTCTCTGTGTAGCACTGACTGTCCCAGACCTTGCTCTGTAGACCAGATTGGCCTTGAACTCTTAGAGAGACGACTGCCTCTACCTCCTAAGTGCTAGTATTAAAGGTGTGGAGCATCACTGCCTGGCTACACTTTCTTACTATTCTTACTATCTCAATTCTAAATTCCATGAAAATGGAAAGACTTTCTCATCTCACCAATGTGATCAATCATTATTTGTTTATGAAAAGAATGAGGAATGTAAAAAATTAACTTAATTCTGATTTTGGTTTAAAGAAATTTTCAAAGAGCTGTTCTCATTTGCTCTAAGTCTTTAAAATAAAACTTGTATATGTGTGTATGTCTACGTGAGAATATGCTGTATATGTGAAGTACTCTTGGAGGCCAGAAGAGGGCGCTGGATCCCAGGGAGCTGGATTTATAGGTAGTTGTGAGCTGCCAGATGTGGGTTCTGGGAGTTAAACTCAGGTCAGGTCCTCTGGGAGAACAGCAAATGCTGTTAACTGCTGAGCTGCCTCTCCACCTTTCCCAGATCTTAAAAAGCATTTTAGAACTGGGTGTATTGGTGTATAGCTGTAATCCCAGGACTTAAGAGGCAGAGCTAAGAGGACTTTGAGTTTAAGGTCAGCCTGGGCCAGTGTGAGTTGAGGCTAGACCTGTCTCAAACTATTGCATATCGAGGATATAAGCTCAGTAGGGGAGTTCTGGCCTTATTTGATCCCCAGGACCGGAAACAAAATAAAGAAGCATGGAAGCAAGCAAGCAAAAAGCATTTGGACAAGTGGAGACGTATACAAAGGCTGCTTACTAGAGGGGCAGAGATGAGATACTGACGTGTGAATATACGTGTATCAAAGGCTGAAGAGAACATTTAGAGATGAAGGGCACTTGCTGCTCTTGTTGAAGATATGAGCTGGGTTCTTAGCACCCATGTCAGGTAGCTCATAACCACCTCCGACTCCAGCTTCCAGGATCCAACACTCCCCTTTGGCCTCCACAGCAAACCACATACGTCTGGTGCACACACGCAAACACACATATGTAGAGGTTGTAGAGATGGCTCAGTGATTAAGAGAACACACTATTCTTCTGGAGGACCCAGGTTCAATTCCTAGCACAGCCTCTCTAATTCCAATTCTTCCGGCCTCCTCGGGTGTCTCTACACACATGGTGCACGTTACAGAGAAGCAGACATTCTCACAAAACAAAGCCAATAAATCTTAACACACATACACAAACAAAAATAAAATCTCAAAAAACATTATCTTCCATATGTAAAGCTGTCTGATGTGGATAAATTCCAGAAGGAACAGGGGTCAGGTCCAGTTACAAAGGACATGGGAACTGAAAATGATGATCATGACCCTGCTCAAACATATGCTTTTAAAGTAAATCCTAATGCCAGTGTAGAGAAAGGACAGGCGTGGAGAGAAGGCAGACCAGCGAGAGCCACTGTTGCAGAAAACAACGAAGGCCAGGAATCTGGCACCTGAGATGCTGTGTAGAACTTTCTCTTACAAACATTAAGATGTGCTATTTTGTTTGTTGTTTGTTTGGTTTTTTGCTAGGCATGGCAGCATGATGGCCAGAGCATGGAGTCGTTCAGGAAGCAGGCTGATCTCATTTCATCCACACACAACAAACACAGAGAGGACAGGAAGTGGGGCAAGGTTAATAAATACCTAAATATCACCCCCAGTGACATCCTTTCCCCAGCAAAGTTCCACTTCCTAACGGTCCCATAACTTTCCCAAACAGGCCCACCAACTCCAGACCGAGTGCTCAAATAACTTGTCTCACTCCAATCACGGCCGCACGCAAACTTTTCCAAGAACCCCACCTTAAACACAAATAGTACAAGATGAGCCCAGATAAAGCCTTCTTAAATGCAGGGGCATCTACAAAGCTCTTCATGGAGGTTAAAGTGAGGGTTTATTAGGTCTGGAATCAACCGAGGGACATGCCCCTGGGAGGAACTGGGAGGCATTTCCAGGAAGGACCATCTGAGGAGAAGATGCTTCCAGCGCCAACAGCACCTTGGGAAGGAGGAGTCCCAGATGTTGAGAGGTCTGGGAAAAGGACAGATCTGCTTGCTTGCCTTCATTGCCTCTGGGTTGGTGAGTGTGACCGGTTCTGCCGCTGCTGGCTGTCTTTTCAGACATTAAAACCCCAGGGTCCTCGAGGTCCAACGAGGGTAGAAAACCAGCAACTATCTGGGCCTCTTCCAGGCATTTAGCACCAGACTGGGGCTGATAAGGCATCTAGTTTGCTACCAAGTTCTTACCTCCTCCAGCATGTAGACAGCCATTGTTGGATTTAGGTAGGATGTGTAGACAGGAAGAATTTGAACATGTTTCTCCTCCTCCCCACTTTTCCATATATAACAGATTTATGAAACATTTTGGTATCTGACAAAACAGAAAGCAAAAATCTAAGGGATCTTGGCTGTCTTTCTCAGACGCTCCTGGCAATTCCTGGTCAGTAAGGATGAGCTATCGGTTCTTGATGCTTGCTTAGCTAGATTCAAAGGAATGTTTTTCTGTGTTTGGTAAACTTTCTGTCTGCTTCCACAATTGTTTAAAAAAAAAAAAAACTGTCAGAGGCCAGGCCAGGATGGTGCTTGTCTGTAATCTCAGCACCCAGGAGCCAAAGTTATATAGTAAGCAAATAAAACAAAGCAAAACAATAACAACAACAACAAAAGAAAAACCTGTCTTGGGACTGAGGAGCTGCCTCTGTGTTAAGAGAATCTGCTGCTCTTCCACAGGACCCTGGTTTGCTTCCTAGCACTCACAGGGTGGCTTACAACCTTGTGGAAGGACAATTCCAGGAGCTCCAACACAGTCCAACACCCTCTTGTGTCCCCAAGAGCATTTCATGCTGTGGTGTATACACAGGTCGTCAAAAGACCCATACCCCTAAAATAAAATAAAGACTAGAAAACCCAAACAAAATAATCTGGCTTCATGAACAGAGAGACCACCTAAGATCATCCTCTGCTCCTTGACCCTGGCCCTTGGCTCCTTGCGTGGAGTCTTGCAGGCTCTGCTCGCAATATTTCCCGTCAGGAAGTTCTTAAAGACTTCCAACCACAAACTTCCAAAGGCTTGTTCTGGGGAATTTTAGCATGTTCTTCATTTCTGGTTTTCATTTGACATAAAGTACAAAGGAAGACAAGAGAGACGTCTGCACCAACGATGCCAAAGGGAGTCTTCTGTTGTTTATTTAGTAGGTGTGGAGCC
>NW_026068191.1:996595-1007275 GCF_014885135.2 Alexandromys fortis
AGGTTGTACTAAAGCCTTCGGGATGGCTCACCCAGTGAAGTTGCTGCCGCTGGGCCTGATGCCCTCAGTGCTGTCCTGGGGACCCACACAGTGGAGAAAAGAACTCTTACACATTGTTCCCTTACCATGATCACTGTGGCATGGGCACTACCCTCTCACACACTAAACAAATGAGCAGGAAAGATGATTCAGTAGTTAAGGAGTTTGCTGCTCTTCCAGAGGGCCTGAGTTTGGTTTCCAGTACCCAATACAGGTGGCTCACAACTGCCTGTAACTCCATCTCCAGGGGATCTGATATCTCTTTGGGCACACACACACACACAGAGGTACACACACTGCATAAACCTTAAACCCTGGCATGGTGGTATATGTCTTTAACCCCAGTCCTTAAGATGCAGAGGCAGGTGGATCTCTGAGAAATTTAGGCCAGCCTGGTAAATATTTCTGATGTCCTCACACCTTACAATATCAAGCTCCAGGCCAGTCAGGGATATAGAGTGAGACCCTGTCTAAAATAAAAATAAAGACAAATATCAGAAACTCTTACAAATTAAAAATAGTGCATGTCCAGTCCCTTTAGATCACTTGTCCTCATGCAAACTCACACAGTTAACGTTTATTGAGCTCAGGATCTTAGCATCAGTCAGTGGGACAGGAACCAGTTGGAATGATTCCCAAGTGGCCCTAGTCGGGTGCGGATGAGCTGGGAGAGATTTTCGCTTGTTTATTTTGTTTAAAACAAGTCTGGATTTCCCAGAGCCGTGATGATTATTCTAGCCGCCTTTTCCAGGGATTTTTATCTTCTTTCCTGGTCCAGGGAAGAAGGCAGATAGTAGGAGCACACAAAACGGAAGAATGCCCCGGGGGTACAGGGAGGGAGGGTGACTTTAATGCTCTTTCCCCACAGAGTGTGCGGAAGGCTTGGGTGAATGTCCAGGCTACTGGTACAGATGAGAAGCCAGGCGTGCCGTGATCAAAGCAGTTCTTGGGGCTGAACACTGAAGGGAGTGTCCTAACTTCGAAGGCAGGCTTCGGGCAATTTCTCCTCAGCTGGACAGGAACTGAGGAAAATCTTAAGACAAGAAATGCCTGCCCCTCCCGTGGAAGGAGCTTGAGTGCACAGCCCCCGGGGCTCTAACTGCCAAAAACAGGTTGATCGCCTCCAGTTCAGATCACCTGGCCAAGGTCCAGAGCAGACGGCCCTTGGGTGTTTGCGGGCCCCACGCTGTCTCCTTATTTGAATAAGAGGGAGAACGAGGCAGTTGGGGTCCTCTGAGGAGGTGTCCCCTCGACCACACGACCAGTTCCCCAAGCTGCTTCCCAGACCCTGCTTTTGGGTCTGGCACCCCTCGATGTCTCCTTTCTTCCTCTTTGCTAGTTTCCAGGAAAGCCGGGCAGGCGCAGAACACCTCAGCTCTCCTTCAGTGTAGCCAGGCGACTGAGGTCAGCCTGTGCCTGCATTTAAGTTAAGCTCAGCACCTTGGTCTGTAAAAGCAGAGCGGAGCCTTGCTGTTCTGCTATTGTTTTCCCCTACCATGCCAGTTTTAGACACAGACATGGAAACCCCAGAAAGTGGCAAGACTTTCTCATCCTAACATAGGTAGTTGTGTCACAAAAGGCACAAAATGTGACGCCATTTGCCCATTTGTCAGGATCTTAGAAGCAGCGGACACTGTGCTAGAGATGAACACACGGCTCTCTTGTGGAGACTTGCAGTTTGCAGAGAGGAGGCAGACACCATGCGGCAGGGCACTCACAGGAAGCTCCCTTCCAGCAGAGCGATGGACGAGCTGTCTCATTCCTGGCTCGCCAGCTCTGTCCCGAGGCAGTGGTCAGGCCGTGCAGCCGGTGTTCCCTATCGGGTGGACGACTTTCATTTCTGTGGATGAAAACCGTCCCTGAAATGAAGATACTGTTTACCAGCTGGGGAGGTTTTTCTTGGGAGAGGGCGCTAGGGTGCAGGCAGCTTACCTCCAGAGACTGTGAGGTGCAGAGTAACTCCTCAGGCTTTTGTGTCCATAATTTGCAGCCAAGACATTCTGAGACATGAATTTTGCATAAAAACTGCCTCCTCTTAATAGAATGTATGTTATGCGAAAGTAGAAGGAGGGGCGGTTTGGTTAGAGGAAGGAGATTAGGACGCCGGTAAGAGAGGAAACCAGTGTGTGTGTGTGTGTGTGTGTGTGTGTGTGTGTGTGTATGTGTGTTAGATACAGGTCGAGTATATGGATATCTATGCATAAAAACGTCACAACGTAAATAGTACTTTGAAGATAATTAAAATTAATAATACCCTTTCCCCATGCTGTTTTGAATCTAGAAAAGCCAGAAAGCCCTGGCTGCAGGAGTGGCTGAGGACTGGCGCTGAGGGAGTTGGTCTTTCTGACTACACTTTTAAGTGTCCCATGCTTTCATATGGACATCCATGCATTTCAGTTTAATGTAAGTTGAGCGTGATGGGCCCTAAGCCCTTCTTATGGTGTGGTCTCCACACCAGGGGCCGTAGCCACTGAGCCATCTCTCCAGTCCCAGACCGGGCAAATTTTTAAACAACACTGGGATTTGTTCAGCAGAAAGAGAAGGAAACCTAGTTTTCCAGACTGACTCTGACCACCTATGTTCTAAACACCAAGTCTATTTATTTTTAATTGTCAATATGCCTCTACCACATGTAAATTACACAAGAGCAAGAATTTAAACTTTTTTACATAAATATCCACAAATATATAGAAAAAATGAGAAGGGATAATGGATCCCACCATACTCATTGTCAAGTTATTTTTCTGTTTCTGTGCTAAGACACTATGACCAAGACAACTTACTGAAGAAAGAGTGTGTTGGGGACATAGAGTTTCAGGAGATTAGAGTTAGTGCAGCATGGTGGGGAACATAGCAGCGGGCAGGCAGGCATGGAGCACATGGAGGCAGAGATGAGAGAGACAGAGAGAGAAAGAGAGCTGGGAATGGTGCCCACTACTAGTGATACACCTCCTAGTCCTTCCCAAACAGTTCCACCCACTGGGTGGTGTGGGAGGTCCTTCTTTCTATGTGTTGCTTGTATTGGTTAATGAATAAACAAACTGCCTTGGCCTGATAGGGCAGAACTTTGGTAGGTGGGGAAGACAGAACTGAAATTTGGAAGAAGAAAGCAGAGTCAGAGAGACACCATGGATCCTCTGCCTGAGACAGAAGCTGGTTAGAATCTTTCCTGGTAAGCCACTGCCACGTGGCAATATACAGATTGATAGAAATGGGTTAAATCAAGATGAGAGAGCCAATAAGAGGTTAGAGATAATGGGCCAAGCAGTGATTTAATGAATAAAATTTCTGTATGTTTATTACCAGGCTAAGCTAGCTGGGTGGCCGGGAAGAACAAGCAGCCCTCTCCCATACAACAATTGGTGCCCAACATGGGGCTAAATCCATTTAAAAACCTGAGAGAGCTTAATTTTAAACACACACACACACACACAAACAGAGTTTGACACAGCTTTTTGCTGTTTGCTGGTGGCTTGCAGCAGCTCCTTTAAGAGAGATTTTCCTGACTCATCGGCAAAATAACCCCCCCCCCCCAAAAAAAAACAAAAACCTGCACCATTTTAAAATGCCGGCTTTCTGGGCTATGCTGCTAGCGTGACCTCTGTCTCTTGCGGGAGACAGAGCATTTGGATGGGGTTTGTGAGTAAAGTGCTACAGCTTGCTTGATGGCAACGTGAACTCACTGTGTGCCTGGAAGTGGAGCAATGCATGCAGCTCAGAGGCACAAGCGGCTCTTCCATGCTAAACTGTGCAGAGCACAGGCAGGAACTACCGTATTTATCATGATAACAGCACAGCTTAAGTTTTAAACTGGACAGGCAAACAGGCACTACTGTATTTGACCTTTAGTAATGTTGCAGCTTAGATTCTTAAGTGCTTATGAGACTATGGGGCCATTTTCATTCAAATGACCACATTTACCTTCCTAAAACCAACATCACAGACTGGAGTATATCTCAGTGTATACAACACTCTTGATCTTTAGCCCCAACCCCAACAGACTCTTTTTCTCTCTTCCCTACCCCTCTCTTTCTCTCCTTCTTTCACACACATATGCTTAAACATTTGCATATACACACTAACATGCTCTCACACACATACACAATCTTACATAACATCACACACATTTACAGTCACACATACAGATACATACAATCACATATACATTCATACACTGACACACATACACGCTCTCACGTACACACTGAACTTCACATACTTATAGTCATATGTACACATGTACACTTATACAATTACACACATTCTCACACCCATTAATCCACACACTCAGACACGTATATACACATACACTTACACATGTTCATCACACACTTGAGCTAAATCAAGGCTCAGTGTCAGAGCAAGACTAAACCAAGCAATGTTTTCTCTCCCCGCATCAATTGTGCAGGCTTCCGGAGATGGGGGGGGGAGGGGCGACAGTTTTCCCTCTTGTCTCAGTATCTGAAAGCTCACGCCTTAGTGAGTTCTCATTCACTAATTTCCATGTGGAAACTGATGGGTGGTTTGTGTTTTGTTGGTTTTAACACCTGATGTGTTTTTAAAAAGCAGCAGAATCCGGGAACTATTGGCACACTCATCAGAAGTCCAGTACTTCAGCTAGCGAATGATCAGTCAAGGGAACTGATCTTACCCAGCCCAAGGTGCCATCCGGGGAAAAAATGTGTGGACACAGGAGTTTGGCAGGATGAGCTATGCTTGGTTTTATGTCTCTATCACGACCTGTCTGGAACTTACATCCCTGCTAATGGAGTAAAAATATCAGCTTTCACAGACTATAGTGAGGACTGATTGGTAATGGAAGGTGGACAATACTGTGGCTGGCATACATCAGGATTAAATGCGTCCAAAGGTTCCCCCACCGTTTAATGAGAACCTCTCCAGGACTGCCTCCCGTCTGTCTCACGTTGAAGGCACCCAAGCACACTGTTCCGCGCATCACTCCCTTTCTGCTCCCTCCTCCTTTGCCCTGCCCACAATTGGCTCCTTACCAGTTCTTCTCTGGGGACTGAGAGACATGAAGGATCTCCTCACATAGATGATTAAAAGGACATGTTACCTGTGAGAGCAAGAGCGAGGAGGGCAGGTGAGGGGGGCTCGCTCAGACTGGAGGAGAATCCGGAGGAAGGGATTTGAAAGAACAGATTACAGTTGGCAGTGGACCTGGGTGGAAAGGAAGCCGTTGAGCAATAGGAACAGGGCTTTCTAAGGGACAGTGGGGTGTGCGCAGCCAGCGCGATCTTAAGTAGCAGAAAGGGCTAACGCATCCTGGTCTTCTCTCATTCTCGATGCTCCTTCCTGTTCCCTTTGCTTACTAGGAGTTAAAGCCAGAGACGTGAAGGGACTCTTGCCCTTGATGGTGCTAATGGTGATTGTCTACTTGCTGCTCCTGCTCTGGGAAAACGAGCTGGCCGAGGACGTCATGCTGACATCCATCGAGCATTTGCACGTGGACTACCCTCAGAACACGGTCCCCCTGCGTTACTGCAACTATATGATCCTACAAAGAGTCATCCGGGAACCCGACCACACGTGCAAAAAGCTGCACGTCTTCATTCACGAGAGGCCACAGAAAATCAACAGCGTCTGCACGTCCTCCAAGAAGAAGAGCTGCACAAACTACTCGGAGATTTTCTGCTTCCAGAGTGAGATGAGATTCAGAATGACAGTCTGTCAGCTCATTGACGGCAACAGATACCCCGCTTGCAGGTACCACATCTCCCCTATAGAGGGGTTCATCCTTGTCACCTGTGATGACTTAGGACCGGTTAATTTTCAGGGGTACATTGAATGACTTGCCAGTACCAGAGGATGTGAACTTCTCTCTGGTTAGCCTGAACTGTGGATACGGTGTAAGGCTGTGAGAGGAATGGCGGGGGGGGGAGGGGGGGTGGGGGAGGGGAATCCTTCCGGGGTGGATGAAGTGCAATCATTGCTTCTGTGTCAATAAAAACATCTTTGCTGGATTAAACCACAAACCACACACGTTTTTAGTCTTTGCTCCTTGTCTTTGAGTCGTTTGCTGAGAACCAGCGGGAATCTGAGGTAGGGCTGGAACCCAGACAGTGAGTGAGAGTCGCTTAGCTGGGACACTCAAGGGACCACTAACCAAACCCCAAACAACCAAACCCCAATTATTAATCTACATAAGCATGTCAATATCCTGAAATAGCAAAACCATAGCAACATCCTTTTTGTGTAAAACATCTTTACCTCAAATATCCATTGTGACGGGACAGGATGGGGTGGGAGGAGGGGGGGTGTATCGGCATCAGATTGGGAGAGTCAGGTCATATTGCTTCGAATTGTAGTTTCTGCAGGGACAATTATTTGCCATGACTTTTTGGGAGGGGTTGAGACAGGGTTTCTCTGTAGCTTTGGAGCCTGTCCTAGAACTAGTTCTTGTAGACCAGGCTGGACTCAAACTCACAGAGATCAGCCTGCCTCTGCCTCCCGAGTGCTGGGATTAAGGCGTGAGCCACCACTGCCCGGCCTACACCATTAATTTTTTTAATCACGTTTTTATTTATTCTTTAAGAATTTTGAATGGTTTGTTTGTTTGTTTAAGACAGGACCTTATTTTGTAGCCCTGGGTGGCCTGGAATTCACTATGTAGGACACGCTGGCCTTGAGCTCACCGAGATATGACCACTTCTGCCTCCCAAGGATTGGGCTTAAAGGCATGCACCACAATGCCTGGCTTAAGCAATATAGTTTGGTCATATTTATTCCTCTCCTCCAGTTCTTCCTAGTTCCTTCAGATGTTTTACCCAGCCCTCAATACTGAGTGGGTCAGCCATGAAACTATATAGACATAAACAGCAAAAAATGGCTTAGCAGGACATCTATATATTTTAGCTTATATATAGTTTATATATATATGCAACAATAATTACAAAAGAAAAAGAGACTCTATTTGAGAATGAGGGAACATGGGAGGGGCTGGAGGAAAGGAAAGAAGGGGGAAAGTGACATAATTCTGTTATAATTAAAAATTAATTTAAAATATCTGCTTCATGTTCTTTCTCTCTTGAAAAATAAAACAAAACAAAAAACCCAAACCATGGAGTCTGGTTCGGACTGGTCAGTTACTCCCGAGCCTGAGGCCTGCCCTCAGGTACGGCTGTTGAGCCGGTGCTGCTCCATTGAAGAAAGTGGAGTTTTCCTCTTCCATCAGCTGTCAGTTAGTAGATCATTTGTGAGTGTGTATGTGAGTGTGTGTGTATGTGAGTGTGTGCGGTGTATGTGAGTATGTGTATGTGAGTGTGTGTATGTGTGTGTGGTGTATGTGAGTGTGTGTATGTGAGTGTGTGTATGTGTGTGTGTGTGTGTGGTGTATGTGAGTGTGTGTGTGTATGTGAGTGTGTGTGTGTGAGTATGTGTATGTGTGTGTGTGGTGTATGTGAGTGTGTATGTGTGTGTGTATGTGTATGTGTGAGTCACACTTAAGCGGTGCCCACAGGGATGGAAAGGGGACACCTGACTCCCTGACACTGGAGTGAGAGTCAGTTGTAAGGCTCTGTAAGTTCTGAGAACTGAGCCTCGCTCTCTGCTAGCGGAGAAAGTGTTGACGACTTTGGAGCCATCTCTCCAGCCCTCAATTTATTTTTGAAAGGAAAAGCAGTTGCAGTCACTTCTTAGGGACTTTTCTCCTCTAATATACACACTTCTAAATTTCTTGTTTGAGAAACTTATATGTATTACATTGTGTTTTGATCAAATCCACCCAGCTGCCTCTCCTCCAGCTCCTTGCCCCACATCTCCACCCACAACTTCATTCTTTCCTTTTCAACCCAGAGCTCACTTTCTTGTGCACCTCAAACTTTACTCGGGCATCTGTGTGACCCTGAGTGTGGAACCAACCACCCCAGCCTGAACCCGTGGGCTCCCAAGGTCAGCAGTGTGTGGGATGGCCCCTCCACCATGGCTGACTGTTAAGAGGGCCTGACTTTGGTGCCCCCAGGACCAGGATGCCAAGCTGCTGTGAGTTCATGATTGCCATAGCCAAGGTGTGCATATAAGACGGCATTTGATGCCCCCCTCCCTGTCCTATGGCTCTTAGACTCTTTCTGACCCCTTTTCATAATGTTGAGTGACAGAAATGTCTTTCCTAGGGAAGAGCATTCCTTACTCCTATTCAGCCACGAGTATTTACATTTATTTTGTTCACTGCAAGGAGTGAACCAAGTCTTTGTCTATAGCCTTTGTCTGTAGTACAAACACAGTGTTCAGAGGGTGCTTGATGCTGTGTCAGTTCAGCTAAGTGGCCATGCTAGGTTCCCCTCCGTGGTCTAAGACCGTCTCAGTTATGGTTTACAGAATCAGGCAAGCCCAAATCCAATTAGGAAGCACCAGGTGACCCCATAACAGGCACCCCATTGCACCAATAGACACACCTTGTATGGTTGGTTGGTGTTACAGCTTCCATCTGTGTTAAGTCGTGAACACTTTTACCCACAGCACTATGGTGAGAACCAGCCAACAGAGAAGAACCTTCCTTCCAATCGGTCCCCCTTAGTTCCTACAATGTCCACCCAGAGTGTGTGCTGTTTACAGCAGTTCATAACCAAGAGAAATGACCGGAGCGTATGTTCTGTGTGGCTGGGTACTTCTGAGGTCTTAAAGACTTTTCTAAAGATAGATTATGTGGCTTTTACTGCACCTGTTCCGGTTCATCAGGTCCCCCAGGTCACTAGAGAAAAGATAAGGAGACGGGAAGTGTCCTGAGTGGTCGGAAACCAGTTCCCATGAAGGCTCTGCAGAGATGAAGGTACCAATGTCCCAGGGAAGGACTGAACCTCTCATTCTGGAGGAAACAGAGAGGGCTTTGGACCAGACTGCCAACTCCTTCTCCTTTTGGTTCTTACGTTTAAATTCAATATCCAGGCTCCCCATGTTCAAGTATGGACACGTTAACCTTGCAGTCAGAGAGGAGCAGAAGACAAATAGAGTCACCTAATTCTGGAAATTTTATCAATTCTCGATCATTAGTTTTCTGTCATTGGTCTCCTCACTGTTAGTTTTTCCATCTCTAAAGGTAGATAAGTGCTGTTTCCAAGTCTATTATCCTACAATTCTCTTTCCTAGCGGCTTTGCTTGAGGGAAGGCTTGGGGTTGGGAACAGTAGAAACAGGAGGGGCCATTAATTCTGAGCGATGCAGTCCAGTGCTGTATGTGAGAAGCAAGACTCGGACAGGTGAGGGCCAGAGCAGGGGGAATGCTCCCGAGCTTTGAAGAGTGTGTTCTGTCCTGATCTTCTCAGTTGAGAGACTTCAGCTGCTGCCCAGTCACTGGCCTCGAGGTCCCATCAGAAGAGCAGGTACATCTCTGTGGGCGGACAATTCTGCCTTCTCAAGACATTAAATTATAACCAACTAGGTAGGCTGACCACCCCAAGGGAAGCGTACTTCACGACTCGTAGGTCAGAAGCTGTCTCATGGCCTCTCCCACACAGGGCAGGCAGCCTTTTCCCAGACAAATATTATTGTCTATTTCTCTTTGGAATCCCATCATCTGTGTTGTCTTGTGGAGTTTAGGGTGCTACCAAGTGGAAAGAGCCCAGTGTCTGAATAGAAAGCAGGCAGAGAGCTTGGGGTCCAAATAGAAAGCAGGCAGAGGGCCCAGTGTCTGAATAGAAAGCAGGCAGAGAGCCCAGTGAATAGAAAGGGTGCAGAGAGCTCAGTGTCTGAATAGAAAGCAGGCAGAGAGCTCAGTGTCTGAATAGAAAGCAGGCAGAGAGCCCAGTGAACAGAAAGCGGGCAGAGAGCTCAGTGTCTGAATAGAAAGCAGGCAGAGAGCCCAGTGAATAGGAAGCTGACAAGCAGTTCAGGCACAGGGAGCAGTGAGGCACACAAGGCCTCCCTGGAGCAGATAAAGTGGTCCCTGCTGGTGCTTTCTTAACCCATTCCCAAGGCTTCAGTCCCCTCCTTGGGCTCTCAGTATTTTCTCTGTCCTAAAAACAAATTTTGGGAATAAATGAATTCCCCTTAAGGTACAAAGGTACATCTATCTATAGGAATCCATCCCATAGTTTTTTATTTAATAGAGATCAGAGTCAAAGTCCACTCGAAATGAACTATTACATTTTAGATTGTAAGCACCTGCGCTTACTGACTGGGCCCAGGTCACCTGAAATGGCCAAGAGGAATGAAATCCGGCCAGGCTGGAGAGGCCACAGCACAAGTGAGGCTGTGACTGTCTTATTGAGAGCAATCCAACTTTCTATACCTTTATCAGAAACAGAACATAACGGCAATTGCCAGGATCAGTACTGGAATAGTTGCCAGGATACAGCGAAGTTTGCAAGTCATTCAGGGTGTTAAGGTAATGGTTAAGAATTTATTTCTTTTAAGACATTTCCTTTAGGCTCCAAGAAGCCAGCCCAACCCACCTGAACAAAGCAGGCCCAAACGGATCATTAAAGGAATAAGTACCATTCAATTTTTTATTATTCTTAACCCCAAATCTCCTAAAGCCCCCCCACCCCAAATCTCCCCTTTAATTTCCCAAAACCTTTTCTTTCTTTACTAATGTGACTTTGTTTTCCAGCACCTTAACGATGACCCAGCTACCCAAAAGCCAGACAGATGTGATCTCTCCAATCAGCCATCTCAGAACGCCAGC
>NW_026068191.1:1016102-1033100 GCF_014885135.2 Alexandromys fortis
TGCGGGGAGAGAAGCGGAAAAGAGAGAACGAACAGACGGCTTCCAAGCCTTTTAAAGGGTTCCCCACGCACGTGCGTCAGATGCCACGTTCTGCGCCAGCGCAGCCTTTGCGTGGAACACTAGGGGCTCCTGGGAAATGTAGTTCCCCAGGCGAGCTACGCTCAGGGGCCTTCTGGGGAATAACACAGGGTACACAGAATTAATGTCTAAGACCAGTTTTCCTGTCAAGCCTTCATGCTTCCTTGACTACCAAGGGAACGTACAGAGAAGTACGAAGTGGCCTGAGGGAGTCATCAGTCTCTCAGGAAGTGGAAAGCCATGGACTCTAACCTGTAAAACCCAAGACACATCCTCTGAAGGCAGCTAGGCCAAGCCAACTCCACGGTTCCCTACATTAGATATTTTTACTTTGGGTGAGTATGTGCATTTTTAATGAATGTCTAATAATTTGAAATCAAGCATAGACAGCTATGAATTCTGCTTGTGTGAAATGTGTGTTCCACAAGGCTAGCATCTCTGCACTGCTCTTCCTCATGGCCTTTCTACTTTCCTAACATCCCCTCGTTAGGAAGGGCCAATAGGAAAAGATTTAAAGGTTCCAGGCAAAAAATAAGTTATTTACAAATTCTTCCTCCATCCCAAATCTACCAAGTCTGTGTCTAGAGAATGCAGTCTCAAGGGATGCATGTGGACTGAGTTCTCAATGATCCGTCAGTGCTGCATGCTCAGCATGCTGGAGGCTGTAGTCTCGAGGGATGCATGTGGACTGAGTTCTCAATGATCCGTCAGTGCTGCATGTTCAGCATGCTGGAGGCTGTAGTCTCGAGGGATGCATGTGGACTGAGTTCTCAATGATCCGTCAGTGCTGCATGTTCAGCATGCTGGAGGCTGTAGTCTCGAGGGATGCATGTGGACTGAGTTCTCAATGATCCGTCAGTGCTGCATGTTCAGCATGCTGGAGGCTGTAGTCTCGAGGGATGCATGTGGACTGAGTTCTCAATGATCCGTCAGTGCTGCATGTTCAGCATGCTGGAGGCTGTAGTCTCGAGGGATGCATGTGGACTGAGTTCTCAATGATCTGTCAGTGCTGCATGTTCAGCATGCTGGAGGCTGTAGTCTCGAGGGATGCATGTGGACTGAGTTCTCAATGATCTGTCAGTGCTGCATGTTCAGCATGCTGGAGGCTGTAGTCTCGAGGGATGCATGTGGACTGAGTTCTCAATGATCTGTCAGTGCTGCATGTTCAGCATGCTGGAGGCTGTAGTCTCGAGGGATGCATGTGGACTGAGTTCTCAATGATCCGTCAGTGCTGCATGTTCAGCATGCTGGAGGCTGTAGTCTCGAGGGATGCATGTGGACTGAGTTCTCAATGATCCGTCAGTGCTGCATGTTCAGCATGCTGGAGGCTGTAGTCTCGAGGGATGCATGTGGACTGAGTTCTCAATGATCCGTCAGTGCTGCATGTTCAGCATGCTGGAGGCTGTAGTCTCGAGGGATGCATGTGGACTGAGTTCTCAATGATCCGTCAGTGCTGCATGTTCAGCATGCTGGAGGCTGTAGTCTCGAGGGATGCATGTGGACTGAGTTCTCAATGATCCGTCAGTGCTGCATGTTCAGCATGCTGGAGGCTGTAGTCTCGAGGGATGCATGTGGACTGAGTTCTCAATGATCCGTCAGTGCTGCATGTTCAGCATGCTGGAGGCTGTAGTCTCGAGGGATGCATGTGGACTGAGTTCTCAATGATCCGTCAGTGCTGCATGTTCAGCATGCTGGAGGCTGTAGTCTCGAGGGATGCATGTGGACTGAGTTCTCAATGATCCGTCAGTGCTGCATGTTCAGCATGCTGGAGGCTGTAGTCTCGAGGGATGCATGTGGACTGAGTTCTCAATGATCCGTCAGTGCTGCATGTTCAGCATGCTGGAGGCTGTAGTCTCGAGGGATGCATGTGGACTGAGTTCTCAATGATCCGTCAGTGCTGCATGTTCAGCATGCTGGAGGCTGTAGTCTCGAGGGATGCATGTGGACTGAGTTCTCAATGATCTGTCAGTGCTGCATGTTCAGCATGCTGGAGGCTGTAGTCTCGAGGGATGCATGTGGACTGAGTTCTCAATGATCCGTCAGTGCTGCATGTTCAGCATGCTGGAGGCTGTAGTCTCGAGGGATGCATGTGGACTGAGTTCTCAATGATCCGTCAGTGCTGCATGTTCAGCATGCTGGAGGCTGTAGTCTCGAGGGATGCATGTGGACTGAGTTCTCAATGATCCGTCAGTGCTGCATGTTCAGCATGCTGGAGGCTGTAGTCTCGAGGGATGCATGTGGACTGAGTTCTCAATGATCCGTCAGTGCTGCATGTTCAGCATGCTGGAGGCTGTAGTCTCGAGGGATGCATGTGGACTGAGTTCTCAATGATCCGTCAGTGCTGCATGTTCAGCATGCTGGAGGCTGTAGTCTCGAGGGATGCATGTGGACTGAGTTCTCAATGATCCGTCAGTGCTGCATGTTCAGCATGCTGGAGGCTGTAGTCTCGAGGGATGCATGTGGACTGAGTTCTCAATGATCCGTCAGTGCTGCATGTTCAGCATGCTGGAGGCTGTAGTCTCGAGGGATGCATGTGGACTGAGTTCTCAATGATCCGTCAGTGCTGCATGTTCAGCATGCTGGAGGCTGTAGTCTCGAGGGATGCATGTGGACTGAGTTCTCAATGATCCGTCAGTGCTGCATGTTCAGCATGCTGGAGGCTGTAGTCTCGAGGGATGCATGTGGACTGAGTTCTCAATGATCCGTCAGTGCTGCATGTTCAGCATGCTAGAGGCTGCAGTCTTAAGGGATGCATGTGGACTGATCCGTCAGTGCTGCATGTTCAGCATGCTGGAGGCTGCAGTCTTAAGGGATGCATGTGGACTGATCTGTCAGTGCTGCATGTTCAGCATGCTGGAGGCTGCAGTCTCGAGGGATGCATGTGGACTGAGTTCTCAATGATCTGTCAGTGCTGCATGTTGTAGCACATGCCTGCCATTTCAGCATGCTGGAGGTGGAAGCAGGAGGATCGATTATGATCTGAGGCCAGCCTGGGTTTTTAGCAAGTTCCAGGCCATCCTGTTTTAAATAGTGAGACCCTGTCCTTAAAGACAAGTGAGGGGCTGGGGTGTGCAGGGGTTAAGAGCACTGACTGATGGTTTGGAGGACCAGAGCTCAACTCCCGGCCCCCATGTCAGACTGCTTACAATCCCATTAACTCTAGGTCTAGGGACTCTGACACTCTCTTCTGGCCTCTGAGGGTACCTCCACTCACATGCAAACAATTATGTGCACACACACACACACCACACCACACACACACCACACCACACACACAGAGAATTAAAAACAGTAAAAACAAATACTTATAAAAGAAGTGAGTCATAAGAGATTGACCGAAATGGGAAATGGATCTGGACTTGGCTTTGGAGTCTTCGAGAGGCAGAAAGGGAAGGACCAGAGAGGGAGAGATGGGGCCTGAAGAGATGGCTCAGCAGTGAAGGGCACTTGTTGCTCTTTCAGAGGACCCAACCTTGGTTCTTAGCACTCATATCAAATGGCTCATGACCGAATGTGACTCCCGCACAAAGGGGTCTTGTCAAACCTCTTCTGACCCCTGTGGGTACCCATACGCATATGCCATATACAGACACACACCCATACATGCAAAATAGAATCTGAAAAAGAGAGAGAGATGGGGGCTTAGAGTGTATTTAAATAAGAGGTGGTCATAACAATTGATTAGGGCAGATCTATTTGGCAAAATAACAAGAAAAACCTCCAAGCCTTGACTGGGAAGAGAGCAAGCGGACGCTTGGTTTGTGGGCTTCATTGGTCAGGCCTCTGGTCCTGGAGCCCAGGAGAGACATGCCAAGAGTCCCAAGAGAGTGCCATCCAAGCAGTGTTCTACAGGATTGGGGGCGGGCACAGGTTGGTGTTTACAAAGGAACTAAGGTGATGATGCAGGAGACACATGGGTGAGAGGAACTTTTAAAGGGGGAAGAAGGAAAATAAAGACCATTCTAGCATGAGAGAAAGAGTTACAACATAACTGACCATCCTTTGTGGACGCTAACTGTGAAATGTCCAGCCCTGCCGCTGCTAAAGTGTTTTCACCCAGTCTAGCCCATGCTGCCCATGCCTTAGGTGAACCCTGCTGAGGAAATGGCGTCTGTGCAGGCCCGTGTGTGAAGCTGTGTCCACTGGCAGTGAATCAGGGAGTGGTCAGCCTTGAACCAGTGTCAGAGAGTGAAAACATCAGAGAAAGGTGTGCAGTCAGCTTTCAGAAGACAAAACAAGAAGACCTCTGGGTTTGAGGAAATGGTGAGGAGGGGTTCACAGAAGAGGAAACAGGGTGCTTCCTGATCCCTGGTTCTGACTGCACGTGCATGCTGTCTGTCCGTCCCTTCCCCCCAGAGTCCTTGCCCCTTCCCTCCTCATCAAACCACACACATCTCTCTACCCCCTTCTTGTCCCTCCTTCCCTTGCTTAGACCCAATAGCAGAAACTGCACGAGACACAGTTTCGCTTCCAGCCTGGCAAGAAGCTGGAATCTCTTTCTGCAAGATCAGCTGCCAACTGGTAAAGACGGAGATTTCGTGGCTAAGAATGGGCGAGGAAGGAAACAGGGTATGGAGAAAGGTTACAGCCTGGGCTTAGGTGGCTATCTCGTGCCAGGTCCTGTGTGGGCAGTAAGAGAACAACAGTAAGAAACGCGCTGGGAGGACATGGACCTTCGTGGAGATAGTGCCCCCTCCAGTAAGAGCACACAAAGGAAAACACCTGGTTCCAGCACTGTAGACTTAGCTCTTCAGATGGGTAAACCAGTGTTAAACGAGATAGAGGAAATTGGTTGCAACTGGAGATTCTGGTGTGGGTGTTCAGGCTCCCTAGCTGATTGCATTTTACTATATATTTCATTGATATCTGTAGCAGCCTTATACCTAAGGGGCCGGTGCTGAGAGTAACTACCATAACGAGAGGCTCATCCCTCCATCCTCCCTCTGTTCTCTTTTCTGCAAACGAGACCACAGTGCACACGAGATGGCCGTCTTTTGCTGCTGCTTGGCCTCGGTCGGTTCTTGCAACGCCCCCAGGAGACATGATGAAGGGGATCACAGCAAACCTTTCTCAGGAAGAGCTGCAACCCGCTACCAACAGACGGCTCAGCAACCAACGAACTCAGCCCTGTCAGATAAAACATCAGCCTCACCCCCAACATCCAGAAGGACTTATTTTGTCATGCCCAAGGGACACACTTTGAGTAAAGACCAAAACTGTCTACATGGGCTGAGAGTCTGGTGAAAAGCGCTGGACATGAATGAGTCATGCCTGTTGGGCTTCATACATGGCTCCACCAATAGGGTACATAGAGTTCCCAAGACCGCCAGCTGGAAATGTGGACGAACTCCCAGCCTAAGCCGCTGTGAGAGCCTAGGACTGGAACATAGTGTGTGCAAGATCACCGCAGGCCAGCAGTGCCCCAGGTGCCAGGGGTACAGTGTCACCTCATTGAAGAGGATCTTGACAGTCAGTGCTGACCAGCCGTTCTCTGTGGCCCTAAACTGTAAACCACAGGGCTCTGAGGAAAAAGAAGGACATTGTTGTTCCTATGCTTCTGCTACATGTCTGTCCCTTAGTAAAAAAAAAAACGGCCCAATACAGTGCAAGCCAATTAGAAACCATAACTGATCCTAAAACCCAGATTCACATTCTCGCTCTCACCCTCTCTCCCTCAAACTGGAGTTCTTCCTTGTCTGGCTCTAAAGCTGCCCCAAAGCTGAGTCTACCCAAGTGGACAAAGGTACAGAGAGAAAGTCCAAGCCAGACAGTGAATGAGGGTGAGACATAGGCTCGGCGCTGTCCTTTATTTATTTATTTTTAATTGTTTTTTATATTCTTCACAAATATGGTTATTATTTTATTACCATGGATGACTATTCTCTCTCTCTTTTTATTTTTCCATTCAAAATTTCCACTTCCTTCCCTCCTCCCAATCCCCCCCACGCACTCCCCCACTCACCGTCCTCCCATGCCCTGTGGGAAGTCCAAGGCCCTCCCCACTACATCCAGGCCTAGGAAGGTATGCATCCAAACAGACTAGGATCCCAAAAAGACAGTACATGCAGTAGAAACAAGTCCCGGTGCCATTATCAATGGCTTCTCAGTCAGCGCCATTCAGAGAGTCCGGTTTGATCACATGCTCGTTCAGTCCCAGTCCAGCTGGATTTGGTGAGCTCCCACTAGAACAGGCACACTGTCTCTGTGGGTAGACGCACCCCTCGTGGTTCTGACTTCCTTGCTCATCTTCTCCCTCCTTCTGCTCTTCAACTGGACCTTGCTTTAAAGAAGTGTGAGCATGTGTGTGCGCCCGAGTACAGCTGCCTCGCAGCACACGGGTTGCCCGTGCTCCAGACGGCTCAGAGCCACAGCTCTGTCCTTGTACAATCTGTGTTCCTGCCCCAGGATCTCCTCAGTACAGTCTGTGTTCCTGCTCCAGGATCTCCTCAGTACAGTCTGTGTTCCTGCTCCAGGATCTCCTCAGTACAGTCTGTGTTCCTGCACCAGGATCTCCTCAGTACAGTCTGTGTTCCTGCCCCAGGATCTCCTCAGTACAGTCTGTGTTCCTGCCCCAGGATCTCCTTCTCAGTACAGTCTGCGATCCTGCGCCAGGATCTCCTTCTCAGGGCTGTTGCTCTTTTCGCAGCCGCAGCCGAGCAAAGCCTTGCTGCTCTGGAGTTGTGTCCGAAGAGTGGCAAACTATGGGAAATGTGGAGGGTAGCGATGGGACGATGATGTGTAGGCCACGCTTCAAGCAGGGTTGTCTTCAATCTTGATGCTTTCTCTGCCAGTTTTGAGTCCTCGGAGTGAACAGTGCATGAAGCACAAAGTTACCATTCCTCATTGCTGTGCAAATGTGTGCTCCTGTTTGTCCCCTTATTTCTTTCCTTCATCCTGAGCCCACTCTTTTTTTTTAATGTTTAATTTTAAATAAATGCATGCAAATGGATGTCATGTTGTTATAATATTTTTCTTGTGGTACATGGTTCATTATATCTTGATATTCCCAATGTTTTTACATTGATAGAAAATTCTCAGTCTGTTGAAACTACAAGATGCTGTCAACCAACATAGACATTAGAACAACGTTTGACATTTGGGGACTTTTTAGCTGGATTCTCTTTGTCACATAGTGGCCACTTAAACACCGCTCACATTCACTGCTAGTCTCGGTAGCTGATATACAACCAGAGCTCAACTGTATTCGGCGGTAAGAGGAGAATGATTTAGCAAAATGCCTGGGTCCTCAACATAGCTGAGGATACGGGCTGGACCATGTGCCCAGTGACTCCGTTCTAGACTCGCTCCCATATGGCAGGTCTGATACTACACGCATTCACCAAATAGAAGAGTGGGTTCTCCAACAGTATGGCAGCCCACATTGTCTCCTCTTGGTTCAGAGTTCGTTCCTGTATTAGCAATTTCTTTTCTGCACCATTCGTTTATAGTGGAGGGGCCAGTCAGCCCCAGGAATAACTCATTTTTGTTCTGTTTTATTTTGTTTTACAAAGTGCAAGAAGAAGCCAACCCTTCTCAGCACAAATGGCTTTTCAAAAGCAAAGACCCGGGGCAGCATCTCTTTTTAAGACTGAGAACATCTTCCAGGGAGGTGTGATCCAGAACACTCCATCCACATCTCTGAAGGAAGCAGGAACTCTGGCTTCTGGCTGTTTGCTGAGATGGCCCAGAATCTGTCTCGTCATTCTCATCCTGATGTCTGGAAGAAACGGAAGTGCCATAAAGGAGCAGAGTTTCTGACTCCAAAGCCTGACACCTCTTCAGTGTACAAGTGTCACAGGTTCCCTGCGGGGCACTGAGCAGGGGATTTGAGGTTTCAGATGTGAGGTTCTGATGCTATCCCATTTCTGCTCACCAAACCCGCAAGGGCTCCTTTGGTTTGCTTTTGTGACTGGTATCTACGTTGATGAGGCTGGTTTTCAGGGCCCCTTTCATCTTCCCCAATTTTCCTTCCCTGCTTGTCTGCCTCTGTCCTCCCAGTCCTTCCTTTTCCTCTTACTTTTCTTAGCCCCTAGGCACAGGAGCCGCACCTGATAAGAGGCAGTCCAGATAGTAGAGAAAGGGTTCAAAGTGATGTGGGCTAGGTCTGAGTCCAGGTCTCATCACAACGTGCTGAGCACCTTCTCCCTATTTCTCCTCCATAACTAGATCCCAAACTTGACTGTTTCTTTGGTTAAATATTTTATACAACAACAGTACCAACAGACCCAGGAAGGAGCTAAGCTCAGAAGAAAACAAGTCCCTAACAGCTGTTCAGCCAACCTGCTACTGACAGGTTGTTATACGAGAGGAATGGAAAGTGGGCTCTAAATCCCTGGTCCCCTGACAGTTTGTCCCATCAGTTTGGTCTTCACACAGCAAGCTTCCTAATTATAGGGGCTCTAGTTAACCTCAAGCCCCTAGGCTGCAGGTCCAGGAAGAAGCCTGGGTTCTAGAGAAAGGGCAGGACTGTGTGTGTGGTGCTGAAGTGCCCAAAGTTTCGCTCTCACTTAACTAGACAGATCAAAATAACTTTCTAATTCTAGTCTCAGCTAACAGGGAAATGCAGCTGCTTATGCGTCTAGAGCCTTTGAGGCAAAAGAACTCAGTGTCACTTAGCCAGCCTTCCTCCTTGCCAGTCACCACGGCAACCTAAAGAGGCCCTTTGGAATCTAGCCTCGAAGTTCTCTTCAGGGTTCAAAATGGAAGCTACAGCAAGCAAAAGGAATTTAGGGTCTCTGTGGGCAAACGAACTCTCTCACACAGTGCTGCTCCAAACAAGTCTCTTTATTCTTCCTACTCTATTCTAATAATTCCTCCTAGCTTCATCTCCTCTCACCTAAAACCTTTCCTCTTCCAGGAGGCTTGGAGCAATAAAAAAATTACAAGAGTTATTTCTCATTGGTCAAAAGCACATTCCTAGGGAAAGTGATAAGGAGCTGAGCCATTGCCATAGCAACACAAGGCTCCAAGGTTACCATGGCAACACGAGGCTCCAGGGTTACAGGAGCAAGACTGCTACAGATGGTGGAGGCACAGTGCCCAGCGATAGACTTTGAGACACAGGTCTATTGTCAGCAGATTTGGCAAGCAAAGAATTGGCCAGCTTTTCTTTGGGTGCTTTGTGTAGTTACCTTGGTTAGACACCTCTGACTCTGACCTCTGCATAGCTGCAAAATTTTAACAATATGGTCTGTTTACAAAAAGTCTTAAGTCTAGTTTGAACTTGCTCTGAGGTAAAACTGAGCTAATTGTGTGCAATTAGTCTGAGCAAAAGGAACTTTTGCTTTTAAGTGTCTACAGTCCTACTTATAAAGCATATCCTAGTACATTCTATATGTCACAATTATAGAGATAAATGATAAATCATCTTCCTGACCACCCATATGTGTGCCCATAAGACTGAGATGCAAACATGAGATTACATATACACATCACATGAGATTACACACCTCAATGCAGGAATTGGGGAGACACAGGATGTTTTAGCAACAGTGAGCAACAGTTTCCAGAGTCCATGATCCTGCAGGCCTTGCCTGGACAGGATTCTCCTCCATTAGAGAGTCATTCCTCCGGGTTGACATCTGAACAGGCTGTCACCTGCTGTAACACTCACAGCCTCCGACAGCAGCCAGGCTGTCTGTCTTTTTATCCTGAAAGCCTCCTGACAATGGACACATCTGAGATCAATCCCAGGGCACTGCAGCAGCCATTCATTTCTACAGAGTGAGAGACTCAATCTGGAATACATGCTTACTTCTCTCCAAGGAGAGAGCTGGCAGAACTGGGATGAGATGACTTGAAAATCTTTCATCCTTCATGTGTGTGAAGCCTGCTAACGTTTTCAGAGACAATGACAGTCGTCACAAGGGTGTTCATGGCAATGGCAATTGTAATAACAAAATGGGAAAGATCTACAAATTCTCCTTCTACTCTCAGAACAATCCGCATGGAGTAGGTGCCATTACCTACAGACTGTAGGCAGTGTTCAAAGTCATGTGTGTAACTGCCCCTACAGGGGCAGTGTTCAAAGTCATGTGTGTAACCGCTCTACAGGGGCAGTGTTCAGTCATGTGTGTAACCACCCTGCAGGAGCAAACAAGGACAGTTTTATTTTGTAGGTCACACCTCTAGCTTTTATTCAATAGATGAAAACCACACTTGTTAATAACTGTAAGGGAAGATAATTCTGACTGTTCCTGAGTAAAATACACCTTACCGTTTGTTTAGATGATGAAATGGCAGCTGTCATCATTATTACTTTTATACAATTAGATAGCTATACTGTACTAAGTAAACAGTTGAAAACAAGCTTTCATTTATGATTGTTAAAAGTTTATCATATATCTTTAACCTATAAATCAGCCTTTTATAAGAGTTTTAGAAAGAAAGATAACATACTTACAGAAAATACATTATCTGAAACTTAACAAAGGAAGAAATAGCCATTAAACATTTGAAAATACTTCTTTCTCACTAAGTAGAAATATGATGTACTGTCATTTTAAAAATATTTAAACAAAGGTCTGTTTGTGTGTTTGTGTGCATTTGAGTGCAGGTGCCTGCAGCAGCAGCAGATGCTCTGAGCTGGAGGTGCAGGTGGTTATGAGACTTGTGATGTGGGTGCTAGGGACCAGACTCTGGGCCTCTGCACATCTGGAGTCAGTCGCTGGAGCAGGCCCTCTGCACATCTGGAGTCATTCGCTGGAGAAGGCCATCTGTACATCTGGAGTCAGCTGCTGGAGCAGGCCCTCTGCATATCTGGAGCTAAGCTGCTGAAGCAGGCCCTCTGCACACCTGGAGCTAAGCTGCTGGAGCAGGCCCTCTGCACACCTGGCTGCTAACGCTCCTTCTTCCTCACATCTGTCCTTTAGGTAAGGAGTTCAGTTCATCCATCTCTGGCAATGGTGGCCTTTAAGGTCAGGACATTGTCTGGGGGCTTCAGTAGGCCCTGGACTTGTCTTCATGGGTCATAGTGCTGGGCAGCTGAGTGTTCGGGGCTCTGCATGTCCTCTCCTTCCCCTGGCCAGACCGTTCTGGAGGAGAAAGTGGACAGAGGTCTCTGACATCCTCCTGGGTATAGGAAGCAGGGGCCTGCTGGAGACGCGGCCAGCACAGCATAACTCCACACAATGCCACTTTCTCTCCTCCCGCTCCATTTTCATATTTTCATTCCTGACCACAGTCTTAGTTAGGGCTTTTGTTGCTAGGAAGAGACACCATGACCTCAACAACTCTTCTAAGGAAAACATTTAAATGAGGTAGCTTGCTCACAGATTCAGAGGTTCGGTCCATTCTCATGATGGGGAGCATGGCGGCCTGCAGGTGCTGGAGGAGCTGAGAGTCCTATGTCTTGTAGGCGACAGGAAATCAACGAGGGAAGCTTGAGCAAAACAGATCTCAAAGGTGACCCCCACAGTGACACACCTCCTAACAATGCCACCCCCTTTGGGGGTCATTTTCTTTCAAACCCCCACAACCACATCGCTCACTGAGCACACACCTGCCATCTGTACCCACCCCAGCTCGTTCTCTGTCTTCCTGTTGGGCTTCATTCCCCTACCTTTCCACTCTCTTTTCTCTGTGTCTCTCTTCTGCCCCTTGTTACGGAGTAGTATTATAATATCTATAAACTTTAGTTAATATGTGGAAAGCTATAATTTAACTTAGAAGTTAAAAATCTGTATGTACACACACATACACACACGCACATACACACATATACACACATGCACAGATACACACACAGACACACACATACGCACACACATACACACACATATGTATTTAAATTTCTGTACTTTGCTTTCTTGTATCTGACAGTAACATGCCCTTATGTTATAGAAGTTGAAAGGCATACTTAGTAGGCCAGGCATGGCTGAAGAGTGTTGGAGCTAAAAACTTCCACATATGCCAGCCACTGTGGAAATGAGGCACGCATCTTTTCTCGTAACAATCATTTACTATCTTAGGAGAGAGCCAGATCTTTGTTGTCTGAAGTAAACAGCCCAAGGTCCCAGGAAAGACTTTAAATCTTGCACTTCAAGGATAGTTGGATACAAAAGACACAATTTGAACAAGAATGATAAATTAGAAATGGGGGCACACAAATGAGATTGATGGCTATGAAATGAGACTTTGAATATCAGGAGAGTTAATTTATATTTTCCCTGCAGGATTGGGACAGGGCATAAAGTATTACAATATGGCCTGAGAGAAGGAGGATGTGGTTAAAGAGATCAGATCTAAATGTAAGAGGCAGGCTTGGCTCTAGGAGATGGCAATAAGAAAGGTTTTCTGGCTTTGGAAGTGGACGAAGGCGCTGTACTGGTTACTTTTCTCGACGTGTTGACAAAGTACCCTGACCACAGCTGCCTGTGGTAGTGAAATCTAGCTGGCTAAATCTTAAAGCAGCACCCATAAACAGGAAACAGAGAGGGAAAGGCGGGGGCTTGCTAGAGCCTAGCTCACTTTCTCCTTTCTATACGGCCTAGCGACTAGTCCTGCCCACACTTAAAATGGTTTTCCTCACGTCGACCAACGTCAGTTAACAGTAACCTTCCAAGAAAGGTCTGCTTTGCTCACACTTCTGAGGCTTCTCCCTCCTGTCAGGGAAGTCACGCCTGTGGGGTGGCTGGTCACACGGCACCTGCCACCAGGAAGCAGAAAGATTGTTCCCAGGGGTTCAGAGAGATGTACCCAACTAGGTCCTTGGGCAGCTGAGGAGAGAGAGCCTGAAATGGCCCGATCCTATAGCCATACTAACTAATATCTTGCATATCACCATAGAACCTTCATCTGGCGATGGATGGAGATAGAGACAGAGACCCACATTGGAGCAATGGACTGAGCTCCCAAGGTCCAAATGAGGAACAGAAGGAGGGAGGACATGAGCAAGGAAGTCAAGACCGCGAGGGGTGCACCCACCCACGGAGACAGTGGGGCTGATCTATTAGGAGATCACTAAGACCAGCTGGACTGGGACTGAAAATGCATGGGATAAAACTGGACTCATTGAATATGGTGGACAATGAGGGCTGCTGAGAAGCCAAGGACAATGCCACTGGGTTTTGANCTGGACTGGGACTGAAAATGCATGGGATAAAACTGGACTCATTGAATATGGTGGACAATGAGGGCTGCTGAGAAGCCAAGGACAATGGCACTGAGTTTTGACCCTACTGCATGTACTGACTTTGTGGGAGCCTAGCCGGTTTGGATGCTCACCTTCCTAGACCTGGATGGAGGGGGGAGGACCTTGGAAGTGGGGTGTGAGAAGTGGGGGGGGGAGGGGGAGAGAAGCGGAAATTTTTAATTAAAAAAATAATAATAAAAAGATTAATCCTTTCACTAAGCTCCCTTTTCTCCTCATTCAGTCAGGGCCCCCAGCATGTGGAATGGCACCACACACATTTTGAGTGGGTCACCCCACTTCAACAAACCTAGTCTAGACAATTCTGCACAGGCCACATGTTGGGTGACAGTAAACTGAGGAGACAGGAGAAAATGTCTACTCACCTCAGACAGAGAACTGATGATATCTCAAAGTAAGGACACCGCCAAAGTCCAACTTCGTGAACCAAGGATTGGTTATTAGGGTTGCTTACAAGAGCACAAGTGAGGGGCTACTTACAGGACCAGAAATGACTCTAAGACAGTGGTATGGCCAGAGGCCATGGCATCATTATTATGGGGTCCCCAGTAAGAATTCAACAGTACTCAGAGATAAAAGGAGGAGACTCTAATGAGGGCTACCGAAAGCTCTAGCTTCTGTTCACTGAAGCATTCCGCAGCTTATCCAGGTCAGGCAATATTGTCGTCATCTTCACCATGTGGCTCTTGGGGTGGTCTTTTCATCCCCACCTCAAAAGAGATCTTCTCTGGAGCTAAGCACATTCTACAGAAGCTGAAATCGCAGGTTTCTGCTAGAACAGATCTATCTTTAACCGAGAAAGCTTCCTGTCTAAGCTGACCTCATGGTGGTTGTTTCTTGGAGGCAGGAAGGGGGAACTGTCTCCAGGAAAGAGGATGCTCCAGGCTCACAAATTTTGACTATGTTAGAAGCAGAACTAACTTAGTCTGTTTTCTTATTAAACTTATTAATTGTACTTTAATTAATGTTAATTGTGTTTAATTAATCCTAAAGATCACTATTTTCTTTTCACCCTTCCACACTGGTGATGACTCAGGAAAACTGGGATCCTGGGACCCTCTGCACAGGCTGGAGGTGGCTTAGCAGGACGGGAGAGCGTCTTTTATAGGCAGCTCATGTAGTCTGAGTGTCCTTCAGCAGTTCTTAGTGTTTAGGTAGAGTTCTCTCGAGGTCTAGAGACCTCGAGACAAAATGAATGGATAGGGGATTTATTACAGAAGCTTATAGACAGTAGTCCTACTAGTTGAACAAAGGTTGTCTCCCAATGGAGCATCCAAGAATCCAGTTCTTCAGTCCATGAGGCAGAGTGTCTCACCTGGTTTTCAATATACCCCAAACCCAAAGGAGTAGGCTCTAATGCCAGTGAAGGAATGTGCTTGCTTGAGAGAGCGAGGGTACGCATAGTTACCTAGTCCAGCAATGATGAAGCATTGTCCTTTCTGTGGAGGAAATGGTCCGATGTAATCAACTTGACGCCAGGCGGCTGGCTGGTCAGTCAGGGGATGATGCCACGCTGAGTGTTCAGTGTTGGCCTCTGCTGTTGGCAGGTCTAGAACTCAGTAGCAACTGTGTCCAGTCAGCCTTAATGGTGGAAGCCCATGTTGCTGAAGCCATGCATAGCCTTCGTTTCTGCTGACATGGTTATATTGTTGATGCGCACATTGGCAAGGACGGGGATGACCCCCAAACGGGTCATCCTACCTACTTGATAACTTAGCTCCTCCTCAGCTGAAGTCATCTTTTGATGAGCATTTACATGGGGCACACGTGGCCACCTGCTTCTTTCCCACTGTCTTCTCATCAATTTTCCAATCGTTCTCTCTTCAAGCCCCTGGCCATCCAGCCAATCCATTGGCTACATCCATGAGTCAGGAAACAATCGCATATCTAGCCATTTCTCTTTCCAAAAAAACAGGGAGACCATATGTACTGCCCGAAGTTCTGCCCACTGTGAAGATTTCCTTTTGCTAGTGTGTTTCAGAGATGTCCCTAAAAGGGTTGCAATAGTGTTACAGCTGTCCACCTCAGGGTGGTCCGCCTCTGGGTGGTCTGCCTCTGGGTGGTCTGCCTCTGGGTGGTCTGCCTCTGGGTGGTCCGCCTCTGGGTGGTGCCTGCACAATGTGGGACCCAGTCCCTGTGTTTCTCCTCTGTCAACTGGTCATAGTGTGCACCCCATGGCACGCCTTATGGTTTCTTCTCCCATTACGATGCCTTCTGCTACCAATGGTGTATTCAGGGGATCAGTTTCGTGCAGCAAGCACTTTTATCTTCTGCCCCATCTCCCTGGCCCCAGTGGAATTGATTTCAGAGTCTTGTCCTCCAGAGCTGTAGGAAAATCAATGTGTGTTGTTTTAAGACACCACATTTGTGAAAATGTGTTACAGTAGTCGTAGAAACTAATACAAGGCTTACAAGAAATAATTTAAAGAATTTTAAGTAAATAAATGAAAATAAGTAATGTTTGGACATTAGTCCTTATAGTATAGACACATTAGGTTCAATAAAGAGATACAGACAGATTGTAGGTCTGAGTGGCATGTGTAACCTGGGCAAGACAATGAAGATAGGTTACAGAATAGTAACAGCAGGGGATAATTGGACAGGATTAATATGGAAACATTTTTTTTCTCTTTTCTTTTGGTTTTTCAAGACAAGGTTTCTCTCTGTAGCTTTGGAGGCTATCCTGGAACTTGCCCTGTGGACCAGGCTGGCCTTGAACTGGCAGAGATCTGCCTTCCTCTGCCTTCCGAGTGCTGGGATAAAAAGCATTCACCACCACTGCCTGGCAAATATAGAAACATTGAAAGGAAGCTTGTGTGCAATTCCTGACTGATCATCTTGTTTATGCAGCATCTACTCTCTCCGTTATAAAGCTGGCTTTTATCTTGTGTGACTTTTCTAGTATGTACTTCTTAGAAGTGAGTTACCCCAGCAAAGATAGAGCTATGTCCTATCTACTTGAAGAAGTAATAATTGACCATTTACTTATTCAACTATTTGTTTATACAAGTGTGGATTTATGGATGTTTATAATCTGATTTGGATTATAACCTGATGCTCATTTAAAATATTGCGTGGTTTCTGCCTTAGCTTTCAGGAATTTTTTCACTCAAATCCAGTTCCTTCTTATGATTTTGACTTTCTCTACACTCTTTCCCATGAGGTTACTCAGACATCTAAAAAGTAAATTTAGGGGCTGCTTTGCATCTTTCCTTATCTCTAAGGGCTAATTTGTAAACTTTATGATGCTCAGGTTCTTTCTGCTGAGTTCTGATACATGGATGCTCTGTGCCCACACTGCAGCACCACACACTAAGAAAATGTGCATTTCGTCTAGTCTCCCCTGGTCCCTCTTCTGTCGATGTGTGTTTGACTCAGCCATATGGGAGATGGGATTATCCGGTCAGCACCCTTCTTAGACTGGCTTCTTTCATTTCGCTACTGCACTTAACAGTCATTCGTGGACTGATAGTTTGTCCCTTTTGATCACGAAGTAGCATCTACCAAGGCACTAAGTGCTCCTGACCCCTGAGTCCCTCCAGCCTCCACCCCTGGTGTTAGGCACTGCTCTTCTTGTACACAAACGCTGTCAGCAGCTAGAACATTCTCAGACCCTGACCACACCTCACTTTCATTCCAGTTTTCTCTAAGTTTGCTTCTAGGATCAATGGGGAAGGTTGATCTTAAGCCAGGACCTAGGGAAACCTCTCTCCTTCCGCCCTTCCAGGAAAACAATTAGTTAACCCTATGGGAAGGTTATAGTTTGAGTC
>NW_026068191.1:1033119-1054270 GCF_014885135.2 Alexandromys fortis
CTCTCTCTCGTGTGTCTGCCTGTCTTTCTGCTTGTCTTTTCTGTCTGTCTGTCACGGAAAGGATTTATTTTGGCATATAGTTTTAGGGTATAGTACATGGTTTTAGGGTATAGTATATAGTTTTAAGGTATAGTACATGGTTTTAGGGTATAGTATATGGTTTCAGGGTATAGTATGTAGTTTTAGGGTATAGTATATGGTTTTAGGGTGTAGTATATGGTTTTAGGGTATAGTATATAGTTTTAGGGTATAGTATATGGTTTTAGGGTATCTTATATGGTTTCAGGGTATAGTATATAGTTTTAGGGTATAGTATATGGTTTTAGGATATAGTATATAGTTTTGCGGTATAGTATATAGTTTTAGGGTATAGTATATGGTTTTAGGGTATAGTATATGGTTTTAGGGTATCATTGAAGAAAGAGACAGAGGTAAGACAGCAACAAATACTGATGTCCAGCTCACTTTCTCCTTTTTCCTTCAGTCCTAGGCCCCAGCCCATGATACTGCCACACTTAGGGTGAGATGTCTCCTCTCAGTTAACTTCAAAACGGTTTGCTATTCCCAAATTTACTTTGGAACTACATGCCATGTACATTGGCATCTGCAGTGGGTTTTGTAATGACACGTGTTGGAGACCCAACCTGACTCTTTTCTTAGGTATATAGGTGGGTTTTTTTTATCTGAAGTAAGTCAATGCACACATACTGGTTTTCATTTTTTACATGAATTATGAAAAATTAATTTCTCAAAAAATTAACGCCTGCCATTGCACACTCAGTCCAGTGCTTTCTCTTATGGTACACAGTTCTGTTGTGTGTGAGCACGCGGGTGAACGGCTGAGGGCTGGGTATGATTCTCTCCTTGGTCACCTTATTTTAATATTTCGTTATCGTGCGGCAGCTCCATACCTTTCTATGAGGAATTTTAGCTGTTCTGAGAGTGTATTCTGCTCTCATTCCTCCCCTTCTTCTGCTGGAATTCTTATCAACAAGACCTCATCCCCTTTTGTGTCTTCATCTTGTGTGTCTCCCCGCTCCTTTTTGAGACATGCTCTGTCACTAAACCTGGACCCGTCTGTTTAGGCTGGATAGGCTCACCGGTGAGTCCCTGGGCCTGCCTGTGTCCAAGCCCCACCACTGGGGTTACAGGCAAGCACCCCAAGCCCAGCTTTTTGTGTGGGTTTTAGAGATTTGAACTCAGAATTTTGCTCGCTGAGTCTTTTCCCTGCCCAGAGTAGTAGATTTTTATTAGTTCCTGCTTATTATTACTATTATCATTATAAACATTAGTTTGAATTTTGTCCTGAATTTTCCCAAATCAGTGTGTTCAATCAGCATACCTACCTGACCCATCTCTCAGCATAGACCCAGACTAATACATTCATATGTATTTGTGTATATGTGTGCATAAAACTTTAAATATAAATGAGATCACATTATACATTTGATTCTGAGACTTATTTTCCAAAAGAAGTCCTGATATTCCTCCCGTGTCAATGGAAAGGTCTGCTGACCTGTTTTTAAAACCCTTCACCCTTACAATAATGATAAAATCATGGGAAGCAATAACTTATACCACAGTCCTGTTTTTCATCCTCTGTCTTTCCCTCAACGGAACATTTTACATCACTTCAATACAGAATCAAATACTGTTAGGCAGAGTACAGCCTTACTCAGATTCCAACACCTTCGACATGAGTTTGAGTGTGTGTGATGTGTGCACGCACTTGTGTGTGTACGTGTATAGTGTGTGCATGCATGTGTGTGCATATGGTTGTGCATGGATGGATGTGTGTTTTTGTGGTATGTGCATGCATGTATTTGTGTGTGTGTAGTGTGAATTGATTCATGCATGTGAGCATATCTGTGTCTGCATGAGATGTATATGCGTTGTGTAAGGTATGGAGGTTTACAGTATTTTTCTTGATATATCCATTATTTAGCCATATTCATTAATCCTCTACAAAACAAAATTTGTCAGAAACTTTAACCTTATACATTATGTATTTCATCTTCATTCCATCTCTGGCTTCAGAAGGGAATGAAAATATTAAGTAAAACATAAGTAGGAGTTGAATAAATAAGTCTATATTGTCTAGGATCACATTAACTCACAGGAAAAATGTAGCAGATTTCTATTTACAACGATCTTTTAAAATTTTATATAACCTTATACTTTAAAAAGCTAGCAAAATCATTAGTAAAAATTAATTTGCAGAAAACTTCCATCACTTGTGAAGAGATTTCTGTCTTCTGTTGGAGTGATTTTATTTTTCCAAAATAAGATATGAAAATGACTCTGCGTTTGTGTTTGGAAAGTTGATTTCAATCAAGGAAAGTTTTGCTTTGCAAAACTTTTCTGTGTCTTACAGGGTATTCTGTGTGCTGCTGCCGGTTCCAGCACCCGGGGGTTCACCTCGGAGGAGGAAACGCTGACTCACTTAAGCGGTGCGATGCGTTTGACCTCCTCGTGGTCCACGCTGGTGTCTGTCCAGATTCCTGACTCGGTGCAGCCCTCACTTAGGTTACAAGGCAAATGTCCAAGACAAGAAACCCTGAAACACTGCCTCAAAATGTTTGTGAAAAAACATGGGATTTCCTCATCAAATCTCATCAGGAATACTTCGGACTTTGAAAGTGTTTTGTACTATTAAAGTCTTTTTAAGTTGCAAAATTTATAGTTGTAAAACTAAGATTTAGAAATTATCAAGAGGGGCTGGAGAGATGGCTCAGCGGTTAAGAGCATTGCCTGCTCTTCCAAAGGTCCTGAGTTCAATTCCTAGCAACCACATGGTGACCTGTAGGCAGACACAATACTGTATACATAATAAATAAATAAATAAATAAATAAATCTTTTTTAAAAAGAGAGAGAAATTATCAAGAGGCGCACACCTTTAGTTTTAGCCCTTGGGAGGCAGAGGCAGGTAAATCTCTGAGTTTGAAGCCAACCTTGTCTACAGAGTGAGTTCCTGGACAGCCAAGGCTACACAGAGAAATTCTGTTGAAAAGCAAAAAACAATCAACAACAAAAGAAACTAAAATAAAAAAGAAAATAAATTTCTTTTATTAGTAAGAAAAAGAATACCAATTAACCACACTTTACTAAGATTGCTTTTTCTTTTCTCCTATGTAATCTATGATTTTATTAGTTAGGATGGTGAGGGAGAGCAGGCGAGGGAGCACTGATGAAGGAGGGCTGATGAAGGAGGGCTGGCGAGGGAGGGCTGGAGAGGGAGGACTGTTGAGGGAGGGCTGGCGAGGGAGGCCTGGCGAGGTGGCTCAGTGGGTGAGTGCACTTGCTGCCAAGCCTGAGCACCTCAGTTCAGTTCCTGAAACCTAAGTAATGCAGAGAGAGGATGACCTCCCACACAGCGTCCTCTGACCTCTGCATGCGCACCATGTGCACCCACACCTCGTAGCAGACAGTTAAAATATGATAGTAATTACAGATTATGAGGCAGACAGAGTTCTTTTAATCACATGGTTTTGCACCAAGAAAAGCATGTGTTTCTGGCTGACCAATCAGAACTCCCCACATCTCTGATTTCCTTGAGTGAGAAAAGCAAGGCCAATCAGAAGAGTCATTTTCCTTGAAGGAAGAAGGTGGGGGAGGACCGCACAATGGGAACAGGGCTACCCTATAATAGGGCACAAAAGTGACCGTGCCTGGCACTGCCATTCCACAGAGCAGCCACACAGGAGCAAATCTGGTCTACGAAGACGTGAAGTGGACGGGGTGGCAAGAATCTGAGGAAGAGTTTAGCTTCCTCCTGCTGTGCCTGCTGGACATCCCCCTTCTGTGAGTCAATACAGCCCCTGTGCTGTTTAAGATGTGCTGGTTTTTCTCCCTGTCTCTAGACACTCCAGCAGTATGCTGTATGAGCCCAGAATTCTTTACTATCTGTCTCTAATTGCCATAGCTTAGGGTATGTATGAAGACTGGAAAGCCATCTAGTCAAAGAAAACATAACTCCATGAATATAAAATACTGTCTAAATAATAGCTACTCGTAATTATGGTTACTGGCGTGGGTAATTGTTACCATTTTGAATGTATTAGTCTCGGTTTAATCTTTCCCACACTAGGACACTTTCAAATTTCAAAAATTTTCTGCTTATATCAATGGCTGTTTCCCATACATGTTACTGTAGTTCCCTTGTTAAACCATCCATTCAGAAGTCTGTGTTGAAATTGTTTCTACAAAAGCCTTACGACCTTTAACCCTTTTGTCTTCTGCTGTTTCTTTTTTTTTTTCTTAAAAGTATTGTAACAATTTCTTCCTGATCAAAAACTCATGATTGCTTAATATATCACATTCTCACCATATATATCACATTGTAATATATAGTCATATATACTTATATCTTGTAAACCATTTCTTGGTGAGTTCTCAGTAGATGACAGGAGAGGCTCCAGAGCTTCAGACTCCACTGGCCATGTGTGTTGTTGACTTTGCTCACTCTGGCTCAAGAGGCCTCAGAAGCTCCGTGTTCCCACCACGGAGTTGTGAGCTGGGCTCTCCAGCCGTCACACTGTGGTACTGATGCCAGTGTGAAAATTATGGAGGGATGGGTTAGAAACATGTTTACATGGCACACGAATGACTGCTCAGTGTCAGCAGTTAGAAACATGTTTACACGCACGAATGACCGCTCGATGTCAGCAGTTAGAAACATGTTTACACGGCAGGAATGACCGCTCGATGTCAGCAGTTTGGAATGACTTTCCTCTTTTCCTCTGTACTTCTGTGCTCAACTCCTGTTCTCTCCTCTTCCCACTGTGTGACCCCAGCTTCACTGTGTGACCTTCTATCTTTATCTACATCTATATCCACACACATGTACACGCACGCACACACACATACACACGCAACACACACGCAGGCGCACACACACATATAAAGAGAGAGGGGCCTATATATATTGTCCTTTCTTAATTCATAAGGTCAGTATCTAAACCTACAATTAGCCATAAGTGTTGTCCCATTTCCCTTCTACATGGGCCAAAATTTCTGGGTTATGACAGTTACCATTGGGGGCATGGGAAGATGCCAAAGACAACACAAAGTAAACAGAGTTTCTCTCCTTTGGTTGTTCTGATGTTGGTAACAAAAGAAATCTTTGGCATAGAGCTTCTTACGCTCTTATCTGTGTTACCTTTAAGATTTAAAATAGTGTCAGCAATGCTTTTCTGAGATGTGCAGATTCATTCTCTCTTCCTAACTCAGAATGACAAACACCCATTCTCTGAAGAACTGAGACCACAGGGTACACGGAGGAAAGGAGGCCACAGGCACAGAGCCACGGCTCTGAAGCCCCCTCTGAGGACAGATAAGATCATTGCTTTCCACTGAGACAAAGATCTTGGAGAATTAAGAAGAAACAGTGAGATTTGGGATACAGATACACAAGACAAATGGGCCCAGAAGTTCTCTACAAAAGACGATTCTCTGGACTAAAGCATAGACTAATATGGACACAATATTTTCTTTTAAAATTATCTTGTATTCTGTGCAGTTGACTTAGTATTGAATTGATACGCAAAAACATTTGATCTTAGACTTGTAAAGAGCTTCACATGGAAGCAGTCGGCAGCGGGCTGGGAGGAAGGGTGGAGAGTGATGTGACCCAGCAAGGGACTGGAAAGGGACAGAGCTGTTAGCGACACTGATGTGGAGGTATAGGTGGCACAGGTCCTGTCTCGTGTGCATCTGCAGTGGCCAGATGCAAGCAAGATCAGGATGAAAGCCCTAAGGTGGATCAATAAGGGGAAGTTGGTCCATTTCTGTGCACATTACCAATTTCTGGGAATAAGTAAAAGGGGTTGTTCTAGACAAAAGGAGCTGCAGTGCCTGTCCCTCCCCTCACTGTGGGTGTGGCCTCCTGCAGCCCTTCTCCTATCCTTCCATTGCTTTCCTTTACCTTCACTTCCTTCCATCTCCCCTCACTTCTTCCCACCCTGCATCTCTCTTTTCACACCCCTCTCTTATCTACCATCCTCAATACTAACATAGCTATTTTAGAGTCAGTATTAGGGAGATATTCAAATAAATTCTGAAATCTCAAGTCTAACAATTTTCCAGTGGGTGCAGAGAACAGTGGAAGTTGGTACCAGTGGCCCCTGCGTGTAAATATGAGCATTTCATCATAATACAATGCCTCTTTTCACTGTTTGGAATCTACAGGAAAAGAATGAAGTCTCTGGTCACCAAGTACCCATGGCCTTTGTCTCTGCTGCTGCTGCTGCCGTTGAAACTGCAAGGGGACTATTGGGATTCATATGAATATGAAATAGATCCAGAAGTAAGGGACCGCTTACGGGAGCTTTATAGTACAGGGCCTACCAAACCTCCCACCAAAGAAAGAATCAAGGAAAAGATCATCGCTGATCCTGATCGACCGCTCTATGGTGATAATTACTGCAATTCTGAAGTCATGTCTAGAAACATTCACTACAGGCGAGTCTGTTATCCAGAGCACTACTTTGTAGCCGAGAGCTATTCCGATCTACAAAAGGCCTGCTATGGCAAACGAGTGAGGTGTAAGCACAGGGCTATGTTCTGCAAAAGAAGCATGGAGTTGGTGAAAGGAATACAGTGTACTCTAGTAGCGGGCGAGAAGATACCAGAATGCTCATACGAAAGCAACTTCGTGACAGGTTATGCAGTTGTCACTTGTCAATGGGACAGTGACAGCGAAGAATTTATTCCTAACAATGTAGTTAATATTTTGGTGCCCAAGTAGCAGGAAAGCATTCTCTACCAGAAACGTGTCTTCCCCGACATTCTAGGTTTCTCTAAGCAGACACATTTGGGAGTAGCTCACCCTTTAGATGCTGATGCTGTTAATCAAAGGTGAGAATGGCAATTTTAGTCATTCCGTCATCCACCTCCCTCCTTTCTTGTCCCCAGAGCAGAGAAAGGCAGCATGTGCTCTGCTCACATACTGAAGATGAAGTCCTCTCTAGATGTTGGAGAAGAGACATAAGACTTTCCAACTCTCAGAATTGTGAAAACATATTTCTGGTCCTTATAAATTATTAAATTATTTTCTTAAACCTTATTTTTGTCATTTTGAAATGTACATTTATTTAGAAATAGTGTGGGGCACAAACAGAGTGTACATGTGGACGTCAGAGGAAAACTTGTGGGGGTTGGTTCTCTGCATCCAGCACGTGGGTCCACCAGTCATGATGACAACCACTTTAAGTTGCTGGGTCATCTCACTGGCGCCCCCTGTGCTATTTTGTTATGAGACACAAAACAAACAAGGATAAGAATGCATGACAACGAGTCAGATTTCGTAAGCATCATGCTCCAACTTCCATGAGTAATATCTCTCCAAATATTGAATTACTCTAGCCTTTGACACCTTTTTATATGCACACAATGTATTTGGATCATATTTACCCCCATAGCTCTCTTCTATCCCCCTTAGTTAGTTTCCTATTGCTGTGAAGAGACACCATGGCCATGGCAACTCAGAGAGAAAGTTTATTGAGGCTTATAGTTTCAGAAGATTAGTCCATGACGGTCATCACTGGGAGCATGGTGGCAGACAGGCAAGTATAGATGAGAGCCTACATCTCACCTACAAATGAGGCACAGAGAGAGAGAGAGAGAGAGAGAGAGAGAGAGAGAGAGAGAGAGAATGAGTAAGTTAGTTAGCTAAGAATAGCATGAGGTTTTGAATCAGTCAAGCCAGCGACACACTTCCTCCACAAGGCCACACCTCCTAACCCTTCCCAAACAACTGGAGACTACCTATTCAAACTTAAACCACCAGACTTCCATTCCTGCTGACCTCCTTTTTCATCCCAACTGGTGCCCCTCCTATATTCATGTCCTGTGTATGTGCCTCACTGAGTTGAATCCGAGTGGCTTACGTGAGCATGGGCTATTTGCCAATAGCTAGCGATAGCAATAAAGAAGTCCCTCCCCACCCATGATGAAATAAGAAAGGGCTCAATCTAGTACAGGTCTTATGCAGGAAACCATAGCAGCTGTGTGTTCGCGAATGCAACACCATGTCATATACAGAAAATAAAATTTCCACAAGATAATTCTTCTCCGTTCTCTGACTTCTACAGTCTTCCAGCCCCATATTTCATATTCCCTGGGCCTGGGAGGCAACCATAAAGATGTCCTATGTACAGTTAAGCACTCAGTCGTCACTCATTCTTTACACACTGACCAGCTAGGGGTCACTGTCTGTAGAAAGAAGGCTCTCCATCTAAGGTATAGGGCAGGCGCTGTTCTCTGGGTAGAAGGCAGCAGGTTACACATCTCATTGCTAACAGATATTCCCTTGTGAGCCTCACATCCAATAAGAAAGTGCTTGGTCTCCCCTCCCTGTCCCCTGTAATCATGGCACTATTTCACCGGTGGGCATATTCTTATCTTGCCTTGCAACTTGGTATTTTGATTAACAATTTTCTCGAAAGTAAAACTGTCCATCATTAAGACAGAGAATGTTCTAAAAAGAGGCAAATTGTTCCACCCTGCCATGAAGCTCTTTCCGGCACACAATGTGTGTTCTGTCACACAGAAAGTCAGCAAAAATTTCCTTGCTTCTGCAGGCTGCCTCTCCCACTGACTGACAGTTTCCTCTTTATAGGCGTGTGAGAGCAATTTGCCTATCTTTCCGCTTCTGAGTTCTCTTCCATATCTGTCATCTAAGCCTCTATAGTAATTACTTGGTTGAGAGTTTTCGTCATAAAGAATGTTGAGTTTTATTACATGCTTTTTCTATACCTACTAAGACAATCATATAATTTAAACTATTTCTCATATTTATTGATCCCCTTATGCTGAATCATCTTTGATTCTAACTGTTGCAGTTTGGATATCAAATGTCTTCATGTGCTCTTGTATTTTAACTTTTGGTCTCTAGCTGGTAGCATTGTCCTGGGAATTTGTGGACTCTTGGGGTGGGCGCTAACTGAAGGAAGTTAACGAAGGGGCAGACCTTGAACATTGTACTCCATTATCACTCCTAATTCATCTCTTTATTTCCTGTCACACTGCAACTGACCCACTTGCCGTCAGGAACTGTATCCCTTCAAGCCTTGATTCAAAGCAAGTAGCATTTGGTCAGGTATTTGGTCACAGTAATAGGAAAGTAACTGGTACAGAAATTGGTACCAAGGTTGGTCACTGTCGCTAGGACAATGTTTCAGGAGAACCGTGAACTAGAGAAGAGCACAAACGTTGTAAGCAGAGCTTGGTGGACCACGTGGTGCAAGTTTGCGTTACTGGAATTTTTACTGTCTAGGGTCATAATGAAGTTCATTTGCTCTGCCAGTTAAAGAATTAAAAGGCAGAAAAAGATCTGTAGTGTGACAGGTAGCAGCAGGGACAATCTCAGACACAGCAGCAGAACCAGTTGGCAAAGGAAGGCTTGGGTGAGGTACATACAACAGGTACGTGGAGAAAGCTCCTTCACAGAGCGGGTACTGGAGAAGCTGAAGCCCATCCAGGCCTTGAAGTCTGGAGGATTTGTAAGTCTGTAGAGGGTCTTCCTCCCCTAAGTTATGGGTAGTCAGTTTGAAAACAGACAGGATGGCTGTCTGACCTGGCCTTGACCTTGGCAAGCAGGTCCACCAGCAGGGAGCTGGACTGGCAGGGGAAAGGTCTGAAACCTTTGTTCTAAGCTGCCAGGCTCTGTTTCAGGCCATGCAAGTAAGGAGGAGTCAGTCATCTTAGAAGTTCACCTTCCCGATTACCTCGTCATAGCTTCTTTCCCCATGTGTCTGCCTCCAGGTGAGTCTGTGGGACTTCTAGTCCCTCTGATGACCGAGACAAATGTGGACAGTGAAGGCTGAGGTTCTAGAGGGGACAAGGTTTCCATTTGGAATCATACTGGAGAGTATTCATGTTGCTGTCTGGCAAAGAACCCATGTCTGCTTTCTTTTATAAGAGTTGCCGTGGTGGTCATGGCATCTCTTCACAGCAGCAGAACACTGACCTAGACAGCTACCTTGTAAGGGAAACGCAAGGAATGCCCTTGATATTCTATGTGACTACAGATACTGTGAACAGCAACCTTTCTATTTCTTTTTTAAATTTATTTATTTATTAAAGATTTCTGTCTCTTCCCCGCCACCGCCTCCCATTTCCCTCCCCCTCCCCCAATCAAGGGGCCCTCCCTCGTAAGCCCAAAGAGCAATCAGGGTTCCCTGCCCTGTAGGAAGTCCAAGGACCTCCCACCTCCATCCAGGTCTAGTAAGGTGAGCATCCAAACTGCCTAGGCTCCCACAAAGCCAGTACATGCAGTAGGTTCAAAAACCTATTGCCATTGTTCTTGAGTTCTCAGTAGTTCTCATTGTCCGCTATATTCAGCGAGTCCGGTTTTATCCCAGGCTTTTTCATACCCAGGCCAGCTGGTCTTGGTGAGTTCCCAATAGAACATTTCCATTGTCTCAGTGTGTGGGTGCACCCCTTGCGGTCCTGAGTTCCTTGCTCATGCTCTCTCTCCTTCTGCTCATGATTTGGACCTTGAGATTTCTGTCCGGTGCTCTAATGTGGGTCTCTGTCTCTGTCTCCTTTCATCACCTGATGAAGGTTAATATTCAGGAGGATGTCTATATGTTTTTCTTTGGGTTCTCTTTCTTATTTAGCTTCTCTAGGATCACTAATTATAGGCTCAATGTCCTTTATTTCTGGCTAGAAACCAAATATGAGTGAGTACATCCCATGCTCCTCTTTTTTGGGTCTGGCTTACCTCACTCAGGATAGTGTTTTCTATTTCCATCCATTTGCCTGCAAAATTCAAGAAGTCCTTGTTTTTTACTGCTGAGTAGTACTCTAATATTCCATACTTTCTTCATCCATTCTTCTGTTGATGGGCATCTAGGTTGTTTCCAGGTTCTGGCTATTACAAACAATACTGCTATGAACATAGTTGAGCATATATTTTTGTTGTATGATAGGGCATCTCTTGGGTATATTCCCAAGAGTGGTATTGCTGGGTCAAGGGGTAGGTTGATCCCGAATTTCCTGAGAAACCGCCACATTGCTTTCCAAAGTGGTTGCACAAGTTTGCATTCCCACCAGCAATGGATGGGTGTACCCCTTTCTCCACAACCTCTCCAGCAAAGGCTATCAATGGTGTTTTTTATTTTAGCCATTCTGACAGGAGTAAGATGGTATCTTAAAGTTGTCTTGATTTGCATTTCCCTGATCGCTAAGGAAGTTGAGCATGACCTTAAGTGTCTTTTGGCCATTTGAACTTCTTCTGTTGAGAATTCTCTGTTCAGCTCAGTGCCCCATTTTATAATTGGGTTGATTAACCTTTTACGGTCTAGTTTCTTGAGTTTTTTATATATTTTGGAGATCAGACCTTTGTCAGTTGTGGGGTTGGTGAAGATCTTCTCCCAGTCAGTGGGTTGCCTTTCTGTCTTAGTGACAGTGTCCTTTGCTTTACAGAAGCTTCTCAGTCTCAGGAGGTCCCATTTATTCAATGATGTCCTTAATGTCTGTGCTGCTGAGGTTATACATAGGAAGTGGTCTCCTGTGCCCATTCTGTTGTAGAGTACTTCCCACTTTCTCTTCTATCAGGTTCAGTGTGTTCAGATTGATATTGAGGTCTTTGATCCATTTGGACTTGAGTTTTGTGCATGGTAATAGATATGAATCTATTTTCATTCTTCTACAGATTGACATCCAGTTTTGCCAGCACAATTTGTTGAAGATGCTCTCTTTTTTCCATTATATACTTTTAGCTCCTTTATCGAAAATCAGGTGTTCATAGGTTTGTGGGTTAAAGTCAGGGTCTTCTATTCGATTCCATTGGTTGACTTCTCTGTTTTTATGCCAATACCAAGCTGTTTTCAAAACTGTGGCTCTGTAATAGAGTTTGAAGTCAGGGATGGTAATGCCTCCCGATGATCCTTTATTGTATAAGATTGTTTTGGCTATCCTGGGATTTTTGTTTTTCCATATAAAGTTGATTATTGTCTTCTCCAGATCTGTGAAGAATTTGGATAGGATTTTGATGGGGATTGCATTGAATCTATAGATTGCTTTTGGTAGAATTGCCATTTTTACTATGTTGATCCTCCCAATCCAAGAGCAAGGGAGATCCTTCCATTTTCTGGTGTCCTCTTCAATTTCTTTCTTCAAAGACTTAAAGTTCTTGTCAAATAGATCTTTCACTTCCTTGGTCAGAGTTACCCCAAGATATTTTATGCTATTTGTGGCTATTGTGAAAGGTGATGTTTCTCTGATTTCTTTCTCAGCCCATTTATCATCTGCATAAAAAGAGGGCTACTGATTTTTTTGTTAATTTTGTATCCTGCTACATTACTGAAGGTGATTATGAGTTGTAGAAGCTCCTTGATAGAATTTTTGGGGTTGCTTATGTAAACTATTGTATCATCAGCAAATAGTGAACTTTACTACAGTATTATATCCACCACAACCATAATATCCCATATTATAGTTTTCTGTTATTATATAAATAATTCAAAGTATTTTCATGTACTCTTTCATTTTGTTAACTTTAAATCTGTGTTATAATAAAGAATTCAGGGCTGAGATTTGGCTCAGCGGCAAAGCACTTTCTGGGCAAGTAAGCTGTCCTGGATTTCCTCTCATGATCCACAAAATATTTAAAACAATCAAGGCTGGGTGTGGTGGTTCTTGCCATTAATCCCAATAGTCAGGAGGCAGAGGCAGATGGATCCTATGAGTCTGGTCTCCACAGCGAGTTCCCGGCCAATGGGGAATATAGTGAGGCCCTGTCTCAAGCAAACAAACAAATGCAATAACAAAACCACATTTGTAAACAATTCAGTCAAACAACAAATCAAGGTCAACAATGGGACAGCACGTTTTATCCAAATGTTTCTTTCTGATGTTGGGATACATCTATTAAGGGCTGAGGATGCATGTCAGTTGGTAGAGTACTAGACTAAGATGAGCAAAACTCTGGGTTTGATACCCGGCTCTGCAGAAAACTGGGAGTCATGGTACATTACTGTAATCCTAGCGCTCAGGAGGCAGAAGCAAGAGGGCCAGAAACCAGAGGTTATTCTTAGCTACATAATGAGTTTGAGGCCAGCACAGGGCACATGAGACCATGTCTCAAATAAAGTAATTAATTTAATTAAGCAATAAAATTAAAAACAGATCTTTCTGGTGGGTTTTATCTACAATCTTGGGTGTACATGGGTGGCGAAGGCTGGAGGATCATTGTAAGTCTGAGGCCAGCCCGGCAAGTTCCAGGCCAGTCTTAGCTACACAGTTTGATCCTGTCTCGAAGTAAAATAAAGAAACCGAAGAGAGATATGAACATTTCTCATATGTTTGAGACACAAAGAACTTGGTATTTAAAAACAGTCAGTGAAGAACTGTGTTATTGCTCACTCCTTACATCGGGGATAGCCATTCTTTGATCTGCGCTGACTTGAGAACACATATCACTCTGTGGTTTTTACAGTCGGAAGATTACAAAGTTGGTAAGCACCATTAAGCGTCCCTTAGGCGATCAAAGCAGACGTCTCTGTCACTTAGTGCCCCTGGAGAGAGCTTCTTGTCATATCCGAAGACATAAACAGGCTCTGTGTGTCTCTTCCCGTCTTTCCAGAAAGCACTGGGTGTGAGCAGGTAAAACTAAGCGGCCGCTTCACTACAGTCTCTGGTATTACAGCCTGGACATTTATTGAAACCAAGAAACTTTAGCTATTTTTCTCCTATTTCACATTTTATTCTTAGTTCTTGACACCTAGTGAGTCTCTCAATATTTAAATAAACATACCAACATAAATTTTAAAAAAATCTTTAAAAATCTTTAAATTCTCATGGACAACCTCCCCCCCCCCCACACACACACACAGTTTCTGGCACTGACACTGTTGCTCGGGTCAGAGGTAAACAAAAGGAAGACTAGGATATGTTTTGATTTTGATCAAGCTGAAGCCATTTTTGGTATTGGTTCAGTAACCTGCACAACAAATATCAAAACAGAAGGGGAACCTCAACAGTGGATGGCCGCTAAGAACACGAAAAGGGAGAACTCCACGGGGAAAATGGAAGTAAGAGAACACAGCACGTGAAGACGCGGGCTAACCAGGAAGAGCGGCGTGGAAGGGCAGTGATGAGGTCAATGCAGAAAAATGCCAAGGGGAGTCGCTGGCGTGTGATTGCTGAAGCGCCCGCAAATTATACCGGGGCTCTCCCACCAGGATCTCTGCGCACGGGTGCCAGGAGACACCTTCTGTCCCAAAGACAACACGTGCACTTCTTCACTTTCAAAAGGTCGTTGAAGATTTAATAGGGGTGTATTTACCGAGATCTATTCCAAACTAGGATCTTAAAGGATCGTCTAATCTAATATTTATTTTTAGATAAATGGGCATTGAACATCTTATGTATACCTCTCTTGTAGAATGTCTGTTCCCAACAGGTTAAGGAAGACTGTAGTGTGAACTAGGTCCAGATCTTAGACTGTGGACATGGTGGCCTTCTTCAGGGGACCTCTCTCCATTAGCCGTAGCACATGAAGACAAGGGCTAACGTGGAAAAGGAACTAAGGGGCCTAAGGTGTTGAAAGTGTTGTCTGGATGGGAGCCTGGGCTCCAGCAGGCACCGAAAGCCAGGCCCAGCCTGCCAAACGGACGGACAGTGTAGTGAAACCAGAGGAAAGAGAATTCATTGCCACCACACTGAAGGAGATGGGGCAGCCTTCCAGGGCCTTCTTCAGGATTGCGACGTGAGGCTTAGGGTTAAACAGGAAACGAAAGCTATGCCTAAGTAAGCGATCCAGTCGTGATGTGGTCCTTCCCACCTTCGCAGTATTGGCTCCGGTATCTCTTGCACTGTGGTGAAAGTCCTCAGAACAGTGTGAAATCTTTTTCTCCGAGACAAGCTCTCCCTTGAGGTGGCACCAGGGCCCCCGACTTTCCCGTTTTCTAGCACGAGACTTCCGTGGAGTTTCCAGCTTCTTGGGACCTATTGACTCAGAAGTCTGAGAGCTGACGGCAGGTGCAAATGGGGCTCTACAGAATGTCTTCTTTTGCTCCAGCACACCCACACTTCCACCCTCTAGCCTTCCGCAAGCCCTTCCAATAAATAGACTGGCAAATAGTCAAAGTACAATATCGTGTTTTCAAAGAAATGGACACTACATCTACCAGCACCTCACTTGTTGGAAGTCTGCTCCTACGACTTCTGAGATGTTTATACCGTAAAAATTCAACAAGTAAGTAAAAGACCTTAAACAGTTGACTCTATGTAGCTTCTGCAGCAACTGAGGTGAATTCAAAGATCCAAAAACACTAAGCCAAAAACATGTCTTAAATATGTAAGGAAGAAGTCAAAGTCTCTTAATAGCAGAGATAAGGAACGCTGAGGGTTTCATCAGGAAACTCTTAGAAATGCTAAGCACTTTTAGCAAGGTAATAGGGCACAAAAGCAACCACAAAAGGCAGCAGTTGTCCTAAATACTAGTAATGAACATGCTGAGGAAGAAACCAGAGGGGGAAATCCCACTTAAAACAGATCCAAAAAATACAAAGGATAAACCTAACCAAAGAAGAGGAAGACCTTTGCAATACATTTTAAAAATAACAATGGAGAAAGAAGTTGAAAGAAGTCACTAGTAGGTGGGAAGGCCTACTCTGCTCATGGGATGGTGGGATTAATATTATGAAAATGCATATATCGCTAAAAACAGTGCATATATTGAGTATAATCCCATCAAAATTCCATTATTCTTTATAGAACTATGAAAAGGAATCCTAAAACTCACATGGACGTATAAAGGACCCCAACTGACCAAAGCATCCTGAGTAAAAAGCGATGCTGGAGGTGCCACACGATCTGACGCAGCTAATACTGCAGAACCACAGCAGAAGACAAGTGTGCATGTTCTCACGTGTGCATCAGGATGCAGCTAATATTGCAGAACCACAGCAGAAGACAAGTGTGCATGTTCTCACGTGTGCATCCCAACTTTGAATTCGTATGTTTAAACTGGAGGGTCCATAAGGCCAGGAACCTAGAAGGACCCATTGAAGGAGAGGAGAAAACAGAGTCCTTCAGAGAACAGGGTGGTGTAAAAGTGGAGCAGGAATATCAGGGGTGAGAAAGCTTTACATGACTCTGGGTGATAGGGATGGGAAGGCAGAGGGCAGGAGGAGAAGCTAACTAAAGCCAAGGGTGTAGGGAAAGTCCCGTGGGATATTACTACATTTAAAGTCAATTTTAAAATATAATTTTAGAGAATTCAGGGGAAATAACTCAGTGATTAAGAGCGCTGATTGCTCTTTCAGAGGACCTGAACTCAATCCCAGCATCCACAAGGTGGTCCACAGCTGTCCACAGCCAAGGGATTCGATTCCCTCTTCTGGTTTCCCTGGACACCAGGCATGCATGTGGTGCACAGACATTCATGCAGGAAAACCGGCCATGCATATGAAACAAATTTTAAAATTAGAAAAAAGTAATGAATAAGAAAGGTTGAATGAAAGTGTTCTGCATGGGTGGACAATGCTCCTCTCAGAAGCCTGAGAGTATCTCTGCTTTCAGGGCCACAGCCATGGTGCTACAGTGAGACCCCGCCTCCCCCCAAGTGAGTGACAATTAGAAGGCTGAGAACAATGAGCCAAACAGATTTGCTCTGTTTTCCCCTCTTCAGAATCGAAACAAACTTCTAAACTTTTGGGGGAAATTATTTTAAATGTGAGGAAAAACCCTTTGAGCCTCTGTTCTGCACACGTTTTACAGCTGACTGTTGGCATCCGCATGTATTCAATATTGTTTTATGTTTAGTGTATAGAAAAATCTTGATGATACCTAGGTCTAAAGTTCGTCCTGGGCCTCTGTCTCTGATGGAAAGCCCAGAAGCGTAGGCTAATGGCCCTGTTCCTTACTGGTAGAGCCAGTGATATCCCTGAGGGCACGGCACCAGAATGATCAAAGAGTGGAGTTGATGAGAATAAGAAAAGATGTGGGAGGTTGGAACACTCTGATAGGTGCCGCCCATGCACACAGTGACCTTAATCTCATCATCAGCTACAAGGGAACAGGGACTCAGTGCCTTCAAACAGTAGCACAAAGATCATAGAGGGTCCATGCCAGGCATCAATATCCCCAAATACAAAAGGGATGTACACTTTCAAATAATAATAATTTCAGTAATCTAGAGATGAAGGCAGTAGAGTTAAAATTCTTGGTGAAAGCTAAGGCCAAGGGTCATGGTAGAGCACTTTTTTTTTTTTTTTTTTTTTTTTTTTTTTTTACAGCATACGGGAGGCCCAGCACCAGAAGCTTGGGCTACACAGCAATAACTTGTATTAAAAACTTTAGTCAAGAGAGTTCAAAGATGACAAACAACACAGGTACTTCTGATAGAGTCTCCAGAGAATAACTCACGGAAACGGGCTCTCCGAAACTCAACAAACACTCTGCACAGCTGCAGTGAGGTTGGGAAGCAACAGTGTTAACAGAAATAGAAGCTGGAAAAGCACCCTGTCGGGTACCACTGGCAGAACAGGAGCAAGACCATTCCAAAAGACCCCTGATACTGTGCTGGCTTCGCAGCCAGACACCCTCTGTAGCCTCATTCTTCAGAAATGCAAACCGAGTATCCTGCTGCCATGTGGTGGGAACTGACAGGCAGACTGCTGCAGGACTGTAGGAAATGAACTTTGAATCAGTGGCCAGAGACCTGGGAGAACCAAAGCGTGCATCAACTCACGCACTCTGCCGTGGAAGGACACTAAACCGTCTGCACAGGAAAGGGTCCGGCACTAGGAACTGGACTGGTGAAAGAACCGAGTGAGCTGAACGTCCAGGGCAAGTCAGAGACAGGCAGGCCCATCCAAATACACAGCCGATTTCTTATCGGAAACTTAAGGACATAGTGATTTGGAAGGATGTATTTCAAGTTCTGAAATTCCACAAGCACCAACTAGACTATTAAACTGAGCAAAATGTCAAAATTGGGGGTTGTGGGTGGAGGAAGCGCTCAGCAGTTATGAGTTCTTGCTGTTCTCACAAAGGATTCAGGTTTGCTTCTAGAACACACTTCACAAATTTGTAACTCCAGTTTCAAGGAATCTAACACACGCTACCAGCTCCTATAGGCACTGCACGCACATGGTACACTTAATATATATTCAGGCAAAACGTCTGTACACATAAAATAAAACTAAATAAAAGATTAAAGAAATCTAAAGAGGGGCTGGAGAGATGGCTCAGTGGTTAAGAGCACTGACTGCTCTTCCAGAGGTCCTGAGTTCAATTCCCACAACCATATGGTGGCTCACAGCCATCTATAATGAGACCTGGCACCCCCTTCTGGCATGCGAGCACACATGGAAGGCTGTACACATAATAAATAAATCAAAAAAATTTAAAAAAAGAAATCTAAAGAAAGAAGAAGAATTTTTCAATTGTACTAGTGTTCTCTGCACATGTCCTGCACATCAGAAGAGGGCATCAAATCCCACTATAGATGATAGTGCACCACGATGTGGTTGGTGGGAATTGAACTCAGGACCTCTGGAAGAGCAACCAGTGCTCTTAACCCCTGAGCCTTCTCTTCAGGTCAGAAAAGGAAAGATTTTTCAACAGCCAATATTGATAAAGAAAGAAAAATAGTACCTGGTTAAAAAAAACAGACTAAATTAATTTATGAACGCTAATTCAGGCCTAGAGCATCTATCTTTTATCTGTGAAGAATGATAAGTATTTCCAAGAGGAAATACTAAATCACTCTAGAGAAGCAGTTGACAGGGAAACAAGAAACACTACAAAACCAACAAAATAAGAAGAGTTGGTACACACCTGTCAATAACTGTGAACAGGAATAGTCACAACCCCCAAATCAAAGACATTTCATCAGCAAAGGCTGACCCACGCATAGGGCAGAAAGACAGACATGCATCTTGGAGGCCAGCTGGGCCACTATTCTAAAAGCGGAAGAAAAAAGATTCAAACCAAAACTAATCAGAAGAGAAAGAAGTCATTTTCTAGTGAGACTGTAAGAACTCACCAAGAGGAGAGAGTAACCCTAACATGTATGAACCAGAACAGGGGACAGAATTTCAAACATCAAGTATTACCAGCTATAAACTAACAGATTAGCCCCAACACAGTAATAAGTGATTTAAATTCTCCACTAATAGACAGATCACCATGGCAAAACCTAAACAAAAATATCAGAGTTAAACAACATCATAGATGAAACAGAATCAACAAGACTTCTATGGAATATTTCATCTAAAAACCACAAAATACACTCTTCTCAGTAATTTAGGAAACTTTTCTAAAACAGATCATCTACTGGGCCACAGAGTAAGACCAGGGGAGTCCTTACAAAAGCAAATAACGTCTTAAATCCTATTTGACCACAAAAGAATAAGGCTAGAAATCAATGGTAAGAGAAATAATGGTAAAGTTTTAAAAAATGGAGGTTAAACAACACATTAGTGACTGATGAATGGGGCATTCATCAATAAGGGCAATCAAAAGAAATCAATAGGGGATCAAAAGTTCCTAGAATTGAATAAAATAAAAACAGCATATCAAAATGTTTGAGATGCAATAAAGGTAATCTTAGAATAAAGGACCATAACTATAAGTGATCATACATAAATAACTATAAGTGATCATACATAAATAACTATACTCAAATGCAATCGTTGTATGTCAACTTCATACACGCTGTTTTGGAAAGGGAAACCTCATTTGAGAAGATGCCTTGCTAGACTGGCAAGCTTGTGGAGCGTTTTCTTAATCAAGTGGCTGATGTCAGAGGACCCAGCTGCTGCAGGAGCAGCCATGCTGGGCAGGTAGTCTTGAGTGTTACCACAAGGCAGGTGAACAGGGCAGGGCAATCAACCAGGAAGCAGCACTCCTCCGTGGCCTCTGCAGAAGATTCTGTCTCCAGGTTCCTGCCTTAATTTCCTGTCCTGACTACCCTGGATAAAGGAATATAATAACCAAGTGTTTCCCAGAGACAGGTGGATCTTTGTGAGCTCGAGGCCAGCCTATTCTAGAGATAGTTCCAGGACAGCTAAGTCTACACAAAGAAAACCCTATTCTGAAGAACTACTAAAAAAATAACTCACACAAAAGAAAGAAAACCAAGGGTCACAAACAATTTAACTATAGTTTTGTAACAAATATAACTTAGGAGAAAAAGCTGGCCTTAGTCAGTGTTCTATTGCTGTGAAGAGACACCATGACGAAGGTAACTCATAAAAGAAAGCCTTTAATTGGGGCGTGCTTACAGTTTCAGAAGTTTAGTCCCTTTTCATCATGGTGGGGAGCATGACCGTGACATGAAGGCAGACATGGGACAGGAAAAGTAGCAAAGAGTTCTACATCCAGACCAACAAAACCTCAAAGCACACAGTGGGAAACCCCTGAGTGTCTAGGAAGTGTGCTTAGGGTTAGGCAAGTCTCCTAAAAAGGAGACAGAAAGAAGTCAAATTAAAGTTCTGCTGTTTTGAATTAGAACTCAAAAAAAAAGCAGGCAGGGTTAGCAGTGAAGATCTACAGGGAACTGTCTTTAGCTGGCACCTCATTAAGGTCCTGCTTATTCCTCCCATTTCTGTGGCATGCCTTCAAGTAAATTAGCTGTCCCAAGGGTCCTTCTCTCGGCCAGGTGACTGATAGGCCCAGAAGGAGAACACGTGTTTCTATATCTGTGGGACATCTCAGAGTGTCATGTCTCTACCCAGGGCATCTACTCTGAATCTATCCTCTTGACGAGGAGGAAGTGGTCTTCCCTTCATGGACTTCAATAAAGCCCTGAAACCTCAACCTTCTTATATGGTGATTTAAATCTTAAAGGGCCAGTTATAATGCTCCCCCTTTTATGGTTTCAAATTTTAAATTATATGTGTCTGTGGGTCTGTGGATGTAATGCAGGGGCCTGTAGAGGCCAGAAGAGGGCATCAGATCCCCTGGAGCTGAAATTACCGTCATTGTCAATTACCTGATCTGGGTGTTGTGAATTCTGGGAGAGCAGCAGGTACGCTTCCCTGCTGAGCCATCTCTCCATCCGGTTTCCTTCTAGTATTACCAGGGACCAAAGCCAACCGTAAGGAAAGGGCACATCCTCAATAGCCTTCAAGGCTGCTATATCTGCATAGCTACCTAATAGTGTCTTACACACACACACACACACACACACAC